>NW_006800300.1:318459-374274 GCF_000485575.1 Poecilia formosa | reverse complement strand
ACAAAACTGTACAAAAATAAAAACATTTTTCATTTAAAACAAATAAAAACATTGTTTTTCCTGTAAATATGTTCTTCCCAGAACTCCTAAATTTTAGCTTCACCCAGTTCAAATTCTGTAAAAATAAACATATTTTCTATTAATCAGTTAACCCAAGAAATAATCAACAAATCAGCCAATCAAACGGAAAAAAAGTTATGAGATTTTCATGTTAATGTTAGAAGGATTATTTAATGAAAATTCAGCAGAATGCAGAATCTTTTTTATCTGATTAATCGTGAAAAAAAATCGATTACTCAAATAATCATCACTGTATTTTTCACCAAAAGATGTGGATTTTAATTATTTTACTGACGGTCTACTACTTTACTTTATTCTCATTTACTCTTTGATAAAAGCTGGAATTCAATAGGAAGAAATGTAAATGTTTTGTTCAGGAATCCCTTGGTTTTAATCTGCAGTTTGAATCGAAAAAACACCCGAATCTGACCAGATCTGCAGAAGGTTTGATGCAAACGAGCCGCAGATGGAGGTGGAGGGCGTGGCAATAGACAGCTGCTTCTGTTTTCTCCACAAATATCAGGAAATAAATAAATGTTAAGTCAGAGCAGAGCTGATCGACTGCATGCAGGGAGAAACGGGCCGGGCGTGTCTGCAGGGAGCAGAGCCGGTCGGACTCGGTGCGTCTGGAGGGCCCAAAGCTACAAAGAGACAAAATAACATCCTGAAACATCAGACTGAGCATCAGCTATAAACATTTCTGCTCAGGGTCTTATTGCTACGATTCATTTCTATTTTCTGTTGATGTTAGAGATCAATATCCTGCAGAAGCTTCAGGCTAACAGAGACACAAAGTGATTCACCGAAACCTAACAGGACAAAATGAAATCAAAATACAGGCAAACATGTTGATTCTAAAAGTTTATTTTTATCTCTTTTCACCAACTTTAAGGTCTTTTTATGCTTAAATGACTCCTAAGTCAGACTTTTAGTGGATTCTGGTCAGATTTAGTCTGGAAATCTCTAAAACGTCGATGAAGATCCAACTCGGCGTGTCGCCCTCACAAACGTCCCTGGATGATAAAATGTCCCAGAAGTTATTGTGATAAATGACAAAACTATTGTTTGGAGACCATTTTCAAGAAATATAATGGTAATAATAATGCAAGAACTCATTCTTAACAATCAATAAACTTTAAAATATAATGAAGATATAAAACTGGAAGACATTTCAAATATCCAACATAAATAATCAAAACAACAAATAAAATGAACTATGAAGTCTCTTAAACTAAATTATCCTCCAAAAAAGGATCTAGTTGAGACCAAAGAACCAGACTGAAGACTTTAATCATCCAGTTTTTGGTAGAAAGAGAAAAACAATAAATCATGCAAATGGAAATTATTGAGCTGGTTTTAATTTTTAGTAAAGATATATTCTAACAGTGGCTTTAATTTATGGGAATAAAACGGTTTCATTCACGTCCAAGAGCGATTTTCTTTTAAAATGATCTTCATCTTTATTTTATTGAGTTCATAAAGTGGAAACTTATGTTGAATTACCCAGTGAGAAGAAGTGCAGTAGCTTGGAGACCCATCAATCCGGCACCCAATGGAGGGATTTGGAAGCACTCTGTCATGAAGTAAACTGAAGTAAAAACTGTTTGTGATAAAACCTTCAGTTCAAAACACCAAAACTCTGGCAGCGTTCAGGTAGATGTTGTAATTTCTGTTCTGGTTCTGATCTGTGTTGATACTCTGACATTTACTAGCTTGTTCCTCCCATAGCAGTATTACCAGATCAGCTATGCAAGTCTCACTTTTCTCCACATAATCAGTTCAAGTCGATGGTTTAGCGCTGTCACAGGTCAAACTGGTACCTGAAGTTACAGGTACCAGTTTACCAGTTTGACTGGGGCTGATTTTTATAATGTTTATGACTATAACATAATGTGAACTACAATATGGTTAAAAGACAAAAAATAATAATCTGGAGGGAGCTGAGAGAACTCCAAATATTCCTTCACACATTGTGCTTCAGAAAATGAGCATTTCTCTCTGGACTGTAAAAATGTTACATAGCTGTCATATAAAGTGTGTCACCTCTGACCTTTAATCGTCGTCCCTCAGGCCGTTTGGGAGCTTGAAGGTCTTATCAGTCGTGTCGAATGGTTAGATAACAAGGAACAGTTTTTAATGTGATGTTTCTGCATGACCGCTCTCCGCCACAGCAGTCAATCCTTTCCATATAATTTCCATTTCCATCCGTTCCCTTCATGATTCAGCCGCATTTTACTGTCTGACCTACAACATTATGATGCTATTTATTATTTTGAGGAAGGAGATAGTTGGCAGTTTAAATAAGTAATTTGCTATGACTTACAATGTGGTCACAATTCATGATAGGCACTATCATATTGTGTGATTGTCTATATTTCTGTAATAGTCATAATATTTGAGGACAGATGTTACTTTTTATTCTTTGTTCGACTTTTTCTTTATTTTTATTTTGGATTTCTTCCTCTCCCTCACGTCTTCAAAGCTTCCGTTGTTGGCTTAGCATTGTGTTAAAATGCGACAGCGCCACAGTTTACGGTGGTCACAGAATATGGTGCAACACCGGAAGTTGCCTGCGCTGTAATCAAACATGTTTCTCTGCGAAAAGAGAAGAGCCGAGCCGAACGAGGCGGCTGTTTGTGTTAATTCATTATCTGGAAGCGTTGCCAAAACGAACTGAACGGCTTCGTTCACTACCTGCTAAAACTACAGGCTGACTACAACTTTAAAAGCAGCGCAGAAAATCAACGTCATCGTTCACGACTTCTCCTTCTGTTCGCTGATTGGCCCAGTAGAAATTCTGCCGGAAAAAATACAAATAGTCAAGAGAAATCTCGGACTGATTTTGTTCTAGGAGATTGTAATGGCCAGGCTAATACAAAGACAAGCCGAAACGTATAATGTAATGTCTATGAATATAGATTAAAAAAAAAAAAAAAAAAGCTATACATTAGCCAGTGAAATAAAGCTACTTCCGGTGGGGACCGGAAGTAAACCCATAATCGTTTCCACAGTAACCCTCCCGGGAATACGGCGTATATGAGCATGTTTATGGATATGAGGCTATGAGAGAAACACGCTATGCTAACAAGCAATGACATCCAGCTTCACGTCTCGGAAGTCTGGTAAAAACTCACGTCCACACATTAGTTAAAATTTATTTGGAGGACATATTTCATCCTTTACAGCTAAATAGCATAATAAATATAAACATAACGTCTGTTCACTATCAGGGTAACCGACTAGAAGCCCAATAAGAGCCGTTTGTAAAGTTACACAGTAAGAAATTAATAGCAATATTTTGTCTTTAACCTGCCATAGAAAAAAAGGCTGTTCATTTTTCTAAGTCATATTTTCACCAGTTTATTCATATATTTATAAATATTACAGTTCCAAACAAAATATTTAATTAGCAATAAATATTTTGTTAACTACGTATTTAGCTTGCAAATTAAATATTTAGTTAGAAACCTAGATATTTAGTTACCAAATAAATCAAATATTTGGCTTGCTAACTAAATATTTAGTAGACGTTTCTTTTCAAAAATAGCTAATTTGCATATTTGCTAAATATTTAGCGCTGGACCTAAAGATGCTAAATATTTAGTTAGCAAGCTAAATATTTACTTAAATATTTTGTTTAGATAATAAATACTTCAAAACTACATATTTACTCAAACTAAATTTAGTTGGGAACTAACTAGTTTGTAAATTAAATATTTAGTTTCGAACTAATAAAAATTTTATTTGAGCGGATTTGCACAGGAAGGCAATGACCAGGTTAAGGAAACACAGGAGGAAGCATGGGTTAGCTGCTACAGATATCATAACTAATATTGTCCAGATATGAGGCTGTGAGATGCTGCACTAATAAGCAAGAAAGCTCATCTTTCTGAGCTTGACATCTCAGAAATATGGTCAAAACTGACAGACCCACATGCTTAAAAATTGTTTGGAGGATAGATTACATTCTGTAGAGCTAAGTAAGATACTAAATGTAGAGATGGATCATCTGTAAAAAGTCGAGCTGAAGCTGCAGCTACTGTCAGGTTATATTTTAAATGAGATTTATTACCTGGCTGCATTGCTGCTGTAAAGCCATGATGCATAACGTTAAAAACTTGCAGAGGAACGGCGCCGTTAAATACGGTTTGTGACTCAGAAGGTCAGAGGAATCACATGACTGCCTGGAGCGCCAGAGTGGTGCAAGCTGCAGTGTGGCGCAGTCTGCTAGCAGCTAGCCCAGACTCAGAGATCACACTGCTTTCTTTCTTTACTTAAACCAATCAATAAAGCAAATCAATAAAAAAACAATTCATGTACATACATTCATAAATACAACAGAGTCATTTTTGCTACTAGTTCAAAGGAAGTGAGGAGTTTACACTTTATACTATTAAATTTATATATCAAAATACACAACAATATATATTGTATCAACATCAGGAAAGATAATTTTACATACATGTTTTTTATACTGTATTTATCTGAATTATCTAACAATATCTTGCATTATTGCAGGATATTAAACATATTTTTAAATAGCAAAAAATTAATCATTTTCTAGGTTTATATCTTTTATTTTACTCCTATTTTCCATTGTATAAATAATAACTTTTAATATTAATTTCATTTTTATTTACTTGAGGTTTTTCATTCTTTATTTAAAGTCTTCATGCGTCTGTAAACAAAGAGTGTGGCTCTCCCTCCTGCCGCCCCGCCTCCTCATCCTCCCATCCTCCATCTCTCCTGTGTGTCCTCCCATGAGAATGCTTGGTTACCATGGCAACTGCATCCAAAGAAGAAGATCAAGAGGAGTAGTAGGAAAATGGCGCCACATCAGTGGGTTTAAGGCCGTCGTTTGACTTCATTCTGTCTGCTGCTGCTTGCTTTTCTCTTAGACCTGCATCCTTACTGGGAGGTTACTGGGGTGATACTGGGAGGTTACTGGGGTGATACTGGGAGGTTACTGGGGTGATACTGGGAGGTTACGGGGGTGTACTGGGCATGAATATGTTCAGATTCCTGGTGTTTCTGAGTGGGTGTGCTGCAGTCTTCACTGTTTTCACAACTGCAGCATCAGTTAATCTTTTTTGTCCTGTCAGCAGATTGCAGCATCTCTCCTTTCATGCCTTTGTTTTCAGATTAAATTTATTGTACATTTTTCTGGGTTTTCTCTCCATTTAAGTGTAAGTGCTGACTCAGGATCAGTGTTAGTCCTGTAGGAAAAGCTGGTTATCCTCAGCTTTTTGCCGATTAGATTTTTTTCTTTCATAGCTGCCACTCAGACATTTTTGTTTCCATTTTAGCTCAGAATCAACACATTTTATGCTGTGAATCAAATAAGATTCAAACCTTTGATTAGATCAAAGTGTCCTTTAATCATTAACACTTTGCAGCGACTGCAACTCTGTGTGTGTGTGTGTGTGTGCGTGTGTGTGTGTGTGTGTGTGTGTGTGAGAAAGAGAGAGAGAGAGAGAAAGGCGCTGGCAAAGACTTGATGTATCGCCATATTAATGAGGCAAGGGATGCCGCCCTGTTACCATGGCAATGGTGAACATCAATATATCTGAGTTCTTTGATGGAGGACATAAAAGACACACACACCCACACCAGCTGAGCTCTGCAGTGGTAGGCGACCCACATGGTAACGTCTCTCACTCATAAGGGGAATTTTCAGACGTTTTCTTTGTTTTTAATGGAGATGCAACAAAATTACAGCTGAAAACGGGTCGTTGAGCAAACTGACATTAAATGAGACAAAACTTTTCCTGTTTCCTGCAGGACAGAGAGACTCATTATCCTCAGTGAAACAAATATTTAGTTTGCAAACTAAATATTTAACTCTGAACTAAATACTAGACACTTAGTTCCAAAGTAAACATTTACTTTCCAAACTAACTCATTTGCATATTAGCTAAATATTGAGCTAACTAGTTGGTTAGCTTACTAACTTTCCAAATTACTTTCAAACTGGGCTACATGTTCTGAATCATTTAGCTCAGAACTAAATATTTAGCTTGCTAACTACCTAAATCGCTTGCTAGTTAATTAGCTTGCTAACTAACATTTTAGCTAACTAACTGCCACGTTGGTTAGCTTGCTAGCAAGCTAGTTATTTAGCTAATAAACTAGTTAGCAAGCTAAATGTTTAGATCTGAACTAAATATTTAGTTTGGAAAATAATTATGTACTCTGGAACTATTTTGTTTGCTTTATTATTGATTGCTTTATTTCAACTAATGTTCATGATCTAACTTTAGACTCATGATCCACATAGACAGAAAAAAGAACAAATACATTTATTTGTTTAGTTGAACTAAATATTTAAGTTACAAATTAAATGTTTAGTTTGTAACCCAGATATTTAGCTTGTGAAGTAAACATTTAGTTAAGAACTATTGGCTTTACAAATGTATGAATAACATGATGAAAATATGACTTTAAATAATAAACTGTTAGTTGTTTACTGTGTAACTTTGCAAACGGCCAGTGATCAGCTGTTTGCCTACAGCTTTTGTTCTGCATGTGTAAACCCTGTTGTCCTGCAGGGGGCGCTGCAGTGGGTGAACATGGCCAACGCTGTGGTTTCCTACGACCATCTGGCCCTGCAGGTGGAGGTTCTTCGCAAGGAGAACTCCCACCTGCGGAGGGAGCTGGAGGACAACTCGCACCACCTGTGCAAACTGGAGACGGAGACGTTTGGCATGAAGGTGAGTCGAGCAGCTGCTGCACCGCAGAGACTCACTGACAATCATTCAGTCAAATCATCTAAACCAGTGACAGGCAGGTTTCCCTTGATTCTGACTGATTATCAGATCAAATACTGAAAAACAAACAACTGAATAGAATAGAAATATCCTTGATACGTCGATTCACACAGAAAACATAAAAGTTACAGTGCACCAGTGTAGTGCAGAAAAACAGATGAGAGAAAAGCTTTTATTTAAAAATGAGTAAAAACAGAATAAATGTTTGTGAAAACTCCAGCAGGGACACAAACATTTATTGATTTTGTTCTAAAGTCTGACAGCTGCTGGGAGGAAGGACCTCCTGCTTTTCTCCTTTGTGCACCAAGGGAGCTGCAGTCTGTCTAGGGCCAGGGGTCAGAGGTCATGGGTCTTCTGATCGCTTCATTTCTGCTGGGTCCAAACTGACAACCGTTAAGGCCAAGCTGAGAGAAAAAAATAGAAAAACATTGGAATAATACGAGAAAAACATCATAATAATATGAGAATGAAGTCAGAATTTTATAAGAATAAAGTCATCAACAAAAATCATTATAATGTGAGAATAAAGCCGTAATATTACAAGAATAAAGTCAGAATAACATCGTATGACAGTAAGACAGAATAATACAAGAAGAAAGTTGTAATAATACGACAAATAAAATCATAATATTTAAAGAATAAAGTAATAATATTGCGTAAATAAAGTTGTATGGCACTAAGTCAAAATAATAAGAGAATAAGATTGTAATAAAATAACATAAAAGTCATAAAAAGTAATAATATGAGAAAAAAGTTGTGATGTTAGTGGAACGAAGTAGGAATTTTATGGTAATAATTTAAAAGGTTAAAATGAGGAAAGTTGGGGTGCTGTGGTGGCGCAGGGGCAAAGCCCCACATATTGAGGCCTTGGTCCTCGTGCTGGTGGTCACAGGTTCGATTCCCGGCCTGGCAACATTTGCCATGTCTTCCCCTCTCTCATTACCCTGTTTCCTGCACATATATTCTTTACAAATTAAATAAAAACACTGAATTAAAGAAATGATAAATTAATCTATAAAAGCAGCCGTTAATCCTGCAGCTCCAGTCACACCAGAATGCATGTGCGCCGCCACGTGTGCAGCTGGATTATCCAGCAGCTTCAGTTTATCAGTCAGGATGTGCAGCAGGAAGAAGGCGGACTGATTCCATCTGATGTATAAAAATCTGTTTTTATGGATGCTTGATGCCAGGACTTTGTGTTTTTAGCCAGATTAGTAAATATTTTAACTCTGAGTTTTCTCTGTTTGGATGCAGGAGATGCTGAAGCAGCTGCAGAGCAAACTGGAGCAGGAAGCAGGAAACCTGGCTTCATCCGGGAGAACCGACGTGCTGCACCAACTCAAAGGTAACGGCATTTATCCTCATGAAACTCACCACAAACAGTGAGAACTCCACCAGGACCGCTCTTCATTTCCACAAGAAGGGATTGACTCGTCCAGCTAATCTGATTGGCTGCCTCGTTATGACTCGGTCCAATTAAATCATCTGAACCTGAATCCAGTTAGGCTGAGCAGAGATTAAAAGCAGAACGCTGTTTTCTGTCTGACATAAGTGGAAAGAAATAATCAGATAAATGGAACTAATGCAGCAACTGAGCCGAGTTTATAATAATTAAAGGGAATAAAAAGCAGCTGTTGTAACTAAACAGAAGCAATATTTGAGGAAAATACTGAAATTCAAACAACCAAAATGTACCAAAAACCGAGATTAAGTTTGTTTTATTAAAAGAGTATAAAGTATTATCTAGAGAGATCAAACTATTGGTTTTGTTTGTTTTCATCCTCCTCACCGAAAAGACGAGATATTGATTTAGAAATCTTGATTTAATGTTCTGACCTGTTAGCTTGTGTCTGTAAGTCCTATCAGTTATACAGTTGGGTTTTAGTTACATTTACTCAATTACATTTACTTGAGTAACTTATTTGAAAAAAATTACTTTTAGGAGTATTTTTACTACTCTGTACTTTGAGTAATTTTATTATGAAGTATTTCTTCTCTTACTTGAGTCAAATTTCTGGATTTTCTTCCCACTGACTGAAAAACAAACATGTTTAACCAAAAATTCACCAGACAGACACACACCCACAGTTTAAAGTTTCATAAGTTTTTTATTGAAAGAAACTTATTTGGAAACATTTTATTTTGCCTGATTTTGTTACTTTTTGTAACTTATATGAATTATTGTCAATTTTGTCTTTAAAATACCAAAATTTCCAGGTAACTTTATGTTTTGGTCCATCTGATGATGTAATTTTTTAAATATGAAATGATTGATAATTTGATCAGTTACTCAGTACTTGAGTCGACTTTTTACCAAATACTTTTTTAACTTTTGCTTCAGTAAAGATATGTTGAAGTAGTGCTGCTCTTATTGAGTAAAGGTTTTGGGAACTCCACCAGCCTCTGCCTTTAGCTAATGCTAAAAGTAATTTCTCCAAATGGAGTTTAAAGGGTCGGTTCCTCAGTCTTCTCCTCGTTCTTTAGAGCTCTACATGGATCTCACCAACTACTACGAACTCAAACACCAACCTCACAACCTGAGGCTTCTGGCTTCTGGCCTGGGCGGCGCGGGGATGAGGGGCGGCGTCGGCGCCGGGCCGGCTTTGAGTGGCAGCCTGGATCTAGAGGATCACTTGGCTCTGCCTTCGTCCTCCTGCTGCTCCTCCTCCTCCTCTATGGCTGCCGTGAACCGAGCCAGGAGCCCGCTCCGAGCGGCGCCTCGCCAAAGCATGGTGTCCGGCGGGGAGACCGCCATCATGCTGCCTAATCACTTCCTGGATGGAGCGCCGCCCCAGACGGCGGTGATCTGCGAAGGAGACGGGCGGCTGAGCGACCATCACTTCGAGGAGCTGTACAAAGAGAGGTCAGGAAATCAACAAATAAATATCACACTTCTTTATTTTTCACTAAAATCTTAAATAGAAATAGTTATTTCTAGAAATAAATAGAAATAACTCAGAAACATGTAATAATAAATGTTTCTGAACGACAAAATGTCTCAGAAGTTATTCAGATAAACAATAATAATCCTGTTTTGAGACCATTTTCAAGTAATATAAAAGTATAATAATAATGTTAAATAAGAACATTTAACACTGAAACAGGAAGACATTTTAAATAACCAAAAATAAATAAACAAAACAATAAAAACGACAAATAAAATGAATTATGAAGTCTCTGTAAAAACTGTCCTTCAAGCTTCTACTTAGCATCACAACATGTTAGCAACAAATGAAATCTGGAAAATTAAAAAATGGAAATTAAAGATGGGAGGTAATAAATATAAAGTTATTACCTCTGAGTGATAAAATGCATAAATTTGTTGTAAATTACATAATTTTGTAGCATCTGAGGAGTTTAGACATAACATGGTTTTATGCAGTCTGGTTACGCTGTTAGCATAGCAGCTACGCTGTTAGCATAGCAGCTAGTGGGTAAAAGCACTTCGGTAGATCAAATAATATGGAGTATAAAAAAATCTGAGCGTTTGACTATAAAATTAAAAAGCTGATGGTTGGAAAACAGCTCATACACTAAGTAGCAAGTCTGCATAATTCAGCTTTTACTAGATGAAACTGAAGAGACAAACTGGGATTAACTGAAAAATTCACATGTACATAATCTACGTAACTTAAAAATACAGTACATTTTAACTAGTTAACTCAATTAGGAGCAAGCATAACATTTTTAATAGCTAATAATGACAGACTGTAAGCATCGTCTCAGTTCCTGTGTAGAGGTTTTATTGAATTATTACATGAAAATGAGGCCAACGGTGGGATTTTGGTCCCTGTAGGAACTTTTTGCTGGGAGAAATTGACCGAGAGGAGCGGGAACGCCTGGAGGTGCTCTCACATACGTGTCACAGGCTGGCACAGCTGCCGCGCATCGATGAGGTGAGAACCAAACATAACGTGGAGGTCGCTGCTTCCTTTACCTCACCGTCTTTAGTTAACCTCTGACCTCTGTGTGCTGCTGCAGATTTCCCTTCAGTTAGATCTAATCCGACAGAATCTGGAGGACAAAGTGCATCGGTCTCTGATGGCGGAGCGCTACTTAGCAAGCAACGAGATGGTGCACAGGACTCAGGTGAGGCTGCTGGCAGCCGCACTAATCAGAATAACAGAAAGGCGTAATAAAATGGAAATAAGAATTTTATTACTGCTGTCTGTGGGTGTCTGTCGACGACAGAAACACTCCTTTTGTTTTCTTACAACCACCATCAATAGTTTGGTTCTTTGTTCATTACTTCATGTTTATTTTTTAAAAATGAGACATTATATTTTAATTGACATTTACATGCAAATGCTTGAGATCAAAGTGACTAATTTCCATCCATTGGTAGGTTGATGTTTATGATGTTTAATAATAATAAGAAAAAGCAGCTTTAGACTGCTGCACAAAAAACTCCCTATGAAGAAGAAAAGGGAGAATTAAACTGTTGTTTTCTATTAGTACTCTATATGGTTCATTAATTTTCACTTTAAGTTGATAAGTTGAATAGAGTCAGCATAACAGTTAGGCAAGGTAAGGCCATGCTAAGCTAAGCAGGCTAATCATGTGACTAGAAAAATGAGCTTGTATCCTAAACCTAAACAAATCTACTGCATAGTTTTAACATGATAAATAAATAAAATGTAAAATAAAATAAATAGTTTTACTATTCAAGTTTTGTCCTACTGTTCATTGTAATCTAAGACTTCAGTGCATTTAGATTAAATTGTCATTTTGGTGTGCCCCCCAGTTGCTCCCCTGCCAGGCCCCCTTGAGAATAATAATCTAGATACGCCCCTGCAGATGACACAGATTGTGTCAACAGTGAAAGTTTCTGGTATAAACAGCATTTTTAAGCGGTTTCAATGCGATTTATGTGTTGCAGATGCGAGCAGCTCGTCTGGAGCAGCTGGAAAAAGAGCTGCATGAGGCCAGAGGGGGTCAGGAGAGCCAACTGCCGGTGAGACGGGCTGCACACACCAACACACACCAACACACACCAACACATGAAATAGCACAGAAAGGGATACAAAACAGAAACGTAGGGGTGGGTCTTCCTTCAATAAAAATAAATTAAATTAAATAAATGTCACATTTGAACAGATTAGGATAGATCTATAGGGGATACCAAACATGTTCATTACATTTTCTGCACAAAATCATTATTGGATTATGAGATTTTAGCTGTTTTGGGGCTTCTTGTCAAATAAGCTGCTTCTAATCAGCTGATCAGACGTGCTGGAGCTCCTCTTGGGTTGCTAGGTGACGGGCGGAACTCTGCTGGGGTTGCTAGGTGACGGGCAGAACTCTGCTGGGGTTGCTAGGTGACGGGCGGAACTCTGCTGGGGTTGCTAGGTGACGGGCGGAACTCTGCTGGGGTTGCTAGGTAACAGGGCAGTGGCTGCTGATTTATGACGTTCCATTGGGAAGGTTTTTGAAACAGGTCGTTTTACAGATGCCAGAAAACATTAACTTATCACCGTAATGCATCTGGTGGTCTTTCTAAGTGCTTGTGCTGTTTTTAGAAGCAGTAGAAACCCAGTTGGAAGAACAAAAACATGGAAATGTGAAGTTTGAGTAATAGGTTCTGGCTTTGTAAAGGTTTGCATGAGGAGGGTACCATGTAAACACGACAGAATTCATTAATTATACTTAAATATTTATTCATTTAGTCTTTGTCATGAAATCTTTGTAAAGTAACACTTCCTTGGTTCATACATATAGTGTCCTTCATGAGAAGATGCTTGACGGTCGGTTAACGCCCGCATCATTCACTCAGCCGCAGCAGAAGACTGACAGTTTGGAAATCGTCAGCAGTTCTTCAGTCGCACCGTTAGTCTCACTTCAGAAGACGTTCCCAGTTCAGCTCCACCTGACACAGAGTCACTGAGCCGTCGCTGGCCCACACCCAGAACCCGGGGTACAGCGGCTCCGTGAAGGTGGAGGTGAAGGTGTGCAGGTGAACCATCGCGTCCTTGGAAACGCAGAAAAACGAGAGCGTCCCCTCTGGGCAGTTGAGGTAAACGCCGACCCTGTTGCTGAAGGGTTCAGGCGAGCAGGACTGGAATCTCTTGTTGTTGTGGCTCGGCGTGTAGAACCCGCTGGAGCACTCCAGACTCCAGGACCGCTCGTTGTGACCCAGCAGGCAGCTCGCCGTGTCTCCGTTTCTGGAGATGTTGTTGTAAGTGACGCCGATGTCGGCGCCACCGCTCCATGATACCTCCCAGTAAGCCGAGTCCAGCAGCCCCTCTCTGCACAGAACCTGGGGGCATTGCTCGAATCGCTCCGGATGCTCCGCACGCCCACCTGTCAACCAGTCTCGACTTGCCTTTCGGTTGCCGTCAGCTAAGCGAAGCTCTGAGTTGGCCGTGTTGGGGTCAAAGGTCAGATAAATTGCAGCTGTTGGTAAAACAATAACAAAAACATTTCATGAGCTCGATGGCAGGTAGACAACATGGAGCTGGATTCTACACCAGGCTTTCTTCTTTGTAACACATTTGATGTTTGTGTGAGATACCAAGTATTTTTTCGTGAAAATGAAAGTGTAGAGTCGGTAAGTAAAGTCATGATTCACTTTGTGAAAGTCCAAGTGAAAACCCAAATATTTAGTCATTTTTCTCATGTAAAGTGTTCACATTTATCTGACTTGATTCCCAACTCAACTCTGCTGGCAGATCAAACTGGGAAGGCTCACTAAAAACCTAGATACGCTAACGCTAAAGCCCTGTATCAACATGGTATTTGGTGGAGGCTAATGCTAATGCTAAGCACATAAAATCCATGTTAACTTACAGTTTTTCAGAGACCAGAAGTCTTCTGTTGGCTGGTGACTGTAAAATAAGGAAGTAAAACCTTCAGATTACACCTGTCAAATGGGGTCTCATGAATGTTTACTGCATAGGTTTTCATTTCCATTCTGCATTAAGCTAAACGTGTGAATTGCTTGAACTGACCTCAGGTTGGTTCTTAGAGGGATTAAACTGACTTCAGAGGACAGAACCTTTTCTAAAGGCTCTTCTTCTTTTTCTTCGTTCTTCCAGATTCTAGCTTTACTTTTTTCAGGAGCTGCAAAAAAAACGGCGTTACACACATTTAAAAGAAGTGCAGACAGGTTTCAGAAACCCAGCAGGTTGGTCACATGTAGGAGCGTCTGTTGTTTTTACAGAGATAATACAGCAGAGTTGATGATTTTATGTTTGGCTGATAGATTCAGAGCCGTACCTGCTGTTGATGCAAACAGCTTCTCACTCTGTGGTTTTGGAGTCTTTGTCTTCTCGGTTCTCTTCTCTGAACCACAACCAGTCACCTGACTGGATTTATCCAGGCAGTTTATCGGGTCGTTAGATTCCTGTGTGTTTTCAGTTTCTTTGTTTTGTTTTGTTGGATTTATTTCGAAGTCTTCTTTGCTCTTTTTAACCTCCTTCGTGTGATTTGTTTGAGCCGTCTTCAGGAGAGGTTTCTCCCTCCTGAACAGACTCGTCAGCGTTTCATCTGGTCTCTCTGCTCTTGAGGCTTTTGTCCTGGGGTTGTTCCTGGAGTCTTCCTTCTTTTCCACGTTCTTGTCCTCTCGACCTCTTGAAGGACCAAACCGGAAAACGTTGGAGAGTTCCTCTTTCAGGACAGTCAGAGGGCTGCTACTCTTCTCCGCTGATTGGCTCGGTTTGGGATCCGAGTCTTTGTCCCTGAACATTTTCTTCATTTCCTCTTTAAATTGGTTGAAGTCGTCTTTGATGAGAGTCAGAGGGTTGAACGCTGGTTTTGCTGTTTGAGTCGTTTTCGGGAAATCCTTTCCCTGCTCGTCTTTGCCTTTCGGCTCCTCTGACTCGATGTCGTCATCCTCCTGGGCTTCAGGCCGCTTCACCGCCGGCGGGTCTTTAGGAACACTCATTTTCCTCAATCTGCTTCAGTGGTTTACTGTTCTGATTTCCAACATGTTCTGATGTGCCTTGAAATCTGCAGTCAGCATGGAGCCCTATCTAACAGGAAATATGTGGAATCAGTGATTAATAGTGATTACAAGTTGAAAGATGCTATTTTACTGGAATATTAGCATTAAGTATTCCAGTAATTAAGTTACAGCATCCTGATACACACTGCAAAAACAGAAAATCTTACCAAGTATTTTTGGTCTAGTTTCTAGTGCAAATATCTTCGTACACTTGAAATGAGACAAAACTGACTTACAAGCACATTTTCAGCAGGAAGTAGGAGCTTGTTTTAAGTCAATAATTTATTTATATTGATTTTTAAAAAAGAATACTTTTCCCATTGGCAGATTATTTAACAGACATTTTTCCATGTTATGAGTGAAATAATCTGCCAGTCGAACTAGAACTTTTTCATTAATATTAAGGAATTATTGACTTAAAACAAGCTCCTTCCTGCTGAAAATGTACTTTTAAGTTTTGATTATTTATAAAAACTCCAGCCAAAGTTTTGAGAGAACTCTATATTTCTCTTTGTGTTTGTAAAAATAGAGATTTAAAGTCCCGTGGATTATAGTCTGCAACAGATAATGCGCTAATCCTTCCACCTACTTGCTTTGACTTGATTCCCAATCAACATCGTCTGGTGTTTTATTAACTTTATATTCTATTTAAAATTAGTTCAACCTATACATCTTTCCAGTCAAATGAACATTTAATTCCTAACAGGAAGACATGGTTGATTTTAAGCGTTCTGATTGGCTGTCAGAGGTTTTAGCTTTGTGCTGCACTGCCCCCTAAAGGCCTGGCATGTTTAAAACAACGCTGCGTTAGCTTTGGATAGGCTAATCACCTTCTTACTTTCTCAGCTAAACATTAGCACAGATAGGCTAACAACTAGCTTTGAATGGTCACCCACGACTCGTACGTTTTTCTTTAAAGAAACATTTCTCAGGAAAAATGGTTGACATGCAATATCTATTTTCAGTTCATGTTGAAAATAGAAACTTTTCCCAACTTTAATTATACAATGTGACATAAAGGAATATTTGTCAATATTACTTCTTTTTATCTTTTATTTCCAATGTAATTGTTGAATAATTTTCCTTCTCCGCTTAATGATTTTTCTCATGTTTTTCATAAATATCTATTTATATTAGTATATTGTTTTTGACAAATCATACTAAAAACCAAATCCCAAGAAAAAAAAAACAATTATAGCAAAATCTAGACTTATTTCATGTGACTGAGGTCAAACTGTTGTGTTCACAGCCAAACAGACTTTAAAAGGAAAGAAGAGTTAAAAGGAAATAAAACAATTGGATTACTGTAATCTAAGGATACATGGATCATATATATAATAATATGGAGCTGATGTTGCCCTCCATCTTTAATTAGCGCTTGTTTAAAAATGTCACACTTAAGTCTCTTCAAACTTGGACTAAATTGTTTATTGTCTATTTAGCAGATAAATATAAAATAATTTTTGCTTATAACTATGAAAAAAATGCTAAAAATGTTGTTGCTCCTGGAGTTCTTTCAAATTGAATTAGTTTGGACACCACTGCTGTAAATACTTCATCAGAAATAACCAAACAGATCAAGTATGTCTATTTTTTAAATCACCTTGTACTGTATAAAGTCTAAAATGTTGCTGATCAAAGCACAGCGTGACGTAACTTTAATAACCCATTCTACCAGCATAACACCATGAAACTAAAAAAACCCATGACATAATGAAACTGGGAAGCTGGCAGCAGAAGGTGTGTTCAGGGTTTTCCATAAACCTCCGATCTTGTTCAGGCTTGTTCAGAGGTAAATTTAATCTACATTAGGAGATCATCAGATACTCACCGCTGTTTCAGTCGCATTTTCCCCTCATCCTTCATTTAAAAACCCAAACAACAACAGATCCGACCTCAGAAAGGAACCAGCGTCTCCCTCAGAAACTCTCTGTCACTCAGCTCATCCCGCTGCCGTCCGACCTGTTTGACTCCATATTTCACTCACCGGAGGATGTGATTGGCTACAGGAAGCAGCAGTTCTGGTTTCTGCTTTGAAAAGAAGGAAAATCCAACATATGTTTGGATCAGGGCCGGGCTTAACTTCTGAAGGGCCCCGGGCAGTTTCAGTAGGACGGCCCCTTCGGCTCCCAAATCATATGGAGAAATCTGATCAATTTCAGAAAGAAAACAATAACTCCAGTCAGTTATTTCTTACATGTGAAACATGTTTTTTTAGAAGCAGATATGCAGCATTTCCTGATTTTCAGCATGGTTTCAGTTCCACATTCTAGATGAAAATCATTAAGGTCTGAATCTGTTCTAATGTCTAAGACATTGGAACTAATTAGGACTGGGGTTTTTTTAAACAGTTGTTAATTAGAAACTTTATTTGTTTCCTGTTTTACAGTTAAAATGATGCAAACGGTGTTGCGTCCAATTTAATCTCTTTCTGCTCCCAAATTTCTTCA
Organism: Poecilia formosa; assembly: GCF_000485575.1. Classification (NCBI taxonomy): domain Eukaryota; kingdom Metazoa; phylum Chordata; class Actinopteri; order Cyprinodontiformes; family Poeciliidae; genus Poecilia; species Poecilia formosa. The sequence goes on along the minus strand of NW_006800300.1, from coordinate 357,055 downwards.
TTAAATTTTTTTTGTAGATATTAAAAATCCTAGAGGTTCGTGCCTTTACAGCAGCAAGCAGCAACCCAATAAAAGTAATGATACGTTGCTAAAAAATAATATGCATATGGAGGATGGTTGCTGTCAAATTGGGCAATTAAAAAATCTGTTTATTTGATTTTCTGATGGTTTGAAAGGAGTGGCCCAAACAGAACTGCTTAGAAATATGTTCTTCTTGGTCAAAGTAGTTAAGCAACAGATCTGCTTTCTCCATTACATTTTAAAATTGAAAGATCTCGTCATTTATTTACAAGTCTAGTAGTAAAGGGGCGATATTTTGAGTTTTCCAGGCGCATAGTGCCATTTTATAGCAAATAAAGTAACCTTAAATTATCAAAATGCTCTAGCAAATATGACTTAAAGAAATGTAACTTCCTAATTAAACTCCTTGAAATCGGGCCTCTGTCTCTTTAAAATCTCCTGCTCTTTCTGAAGCTCCGCCTCCAGGAAGTCATCTCAAATGGCTCCTCTGTTAACCCTTTAACAACGTTTCTACCAGCAGCTCATTATAGGAGCAGCAGCTCCTATAATGAGCTCCGCAGTTCCACCAGGTGTTTGCTAATTTCTGCTGGCTAGTCTGAAGGAGCTGAGTGGAGGAGGAGCTGCGATTCGAAGGCGGATCTAGGTTTCTCAAACATTCATGAATGAGTCAAAGCAACACTCCAGGCTTGTTTTTGATGAAGGAATAACATTAAACATGATGGAAAGATAAACAAAGTAGATTTTACACGTTACTGCCCCTTTAAGACCGAGGCGGTGGACCAGCGATCGGCGTTCTGCCTGGTTTCGCTTTCAAAACGTAACGGTAAACTTCAGCATGGAGAAAATTTCAGTTTATCTCCATCTTCTGTCACAGACAGACGGACAGGCAGATGGAGCCGGTCGGGGCAGCAGCACCGCTTGCCGGCCTCCAATTTGTCGGCTCCTTGCTGCTTCCTGCTGCTGCAGCCCGTATTCTAATGGGGCCCGTTTGGATCGGAGCCACGGCGGATTCAACGCCAAACATCGAGGTTTCCTTTGTTAAACAGGAGGAGAATACACAAACAGCTCTGCTCTTTGTTCATCGGCAGCTCTTGCTTTACACACGGTTCACAGCCGGAGGCGTTGCCATGGTGACGGGATGCAGAGAAGACGGGAGGGTGAAGGCTTTGATATAAATCTCTTGAGGATGTCAGGCTGTGAATCCAAATGAAGTTGTGTTTTATTCCCGTCTGGAGCTGCTCTTTGGTCCTGAAGGAATGCGGTTTTTGGCACATGGGCCTAAATGTCTGGATGTGAATCAGATTCACACAAAGATCTCAAAAATCTGCAGCAGGATTAGTATGCAGGTGGTAAAACAAACATTTTACAACATGTTTTCTGTTCTCTTACAAACCCAGACACAAATACGTAGAAACTGGGTATTTCCAGGCCGCATTAATCTGCAGATTTGAGCTGTCAGATTCACAAAGAGACACATTCAAACTGGAATTAGTGTATTTACCTGTTTCGAGTTTGTTTGGTTTTCTGCACCATTACCTTTCTTTTTAATAAAGCCCTGCAGTCTGTGGAGCCACAGCAGCGACAGTTTCAATAAAACCTCTAAACCTCTCACAAGTAGAGCTGTGAAAGCAGTGAAACTGGGTCAGAGATTTTCTCATGCTTTCTTCTTCCCTTTTCATGTGCAGCTATCTGGAGTGGAGAAGCCCCCTGCTGGAGAACCGGAGAACAGCGGCTCTTCATCGGCTGCAGCCGCAGGAGCTGAAGCTGCAGACGGAGGCAGCAAGGTAACAACTCCTCACTCACATTCAGGGTTTCCAACATTAAAGAGTCAGAAATACTGAACATATACACACCAACAAGGTTATTATCAACTCATATTACCTCAACATTTAACCAGGCACACAAATATCTTTAGAATAAAATGTCTTGTTGGCTTTGTTGATTAATAGAAAAGAACTTTAAAATCGACTTCTTTTTAGCTTTCCATCAAGTTATGTTATTCCATCATCAGAAACATACATGGAGTGTTGCTTTTATTCTTTCATGCATGTTTGATAAATCCTTTAATCTCCATGGCAACCACAAATCTAATTTTATTTTACTTAACCTTTATTTTACCAGAATAAAATTTATTTGAGATTAAAAGCCTCTTTTTCAAGGTAGTCCTGGTCAAGAAGCAGCAACAAACTCAACAGTTGTTTAGTTAATCAAATCAAACTCTGTTTGTCTAGAAAGTCCGGTTCGTTTGGGGAGGTGTGAATGTGTAATCGAACTCTGATGCAGACCAAATCAACAAACTCTGTAAAGCACCTGATTACAGTCACCGGCCCGTTTCTCTGTGTCTCCAGCTTTAACTTTGTTCATGTTTCCTCCTCAGGTGGAGATGGTGTTCTGGCTGCTCTCCATGCTGGCGAACAGGGACAAGGACGAGATGTCCCGGACTCTCCTGGCCCTGTCCAGCTCTCAGGACAGCTGCATCGCCATGAGGAAGTCCGGCTGTGTCCCATTGCTGGTTCAGATCTTGCATGAAGTTCCCGGTGGAGTTCCTGATGGAGTTCCCGGGGAGACGGCAGGCGGCACCGCCTCAACCGGCTGCAGCCGAGACACCAAATCCAGAGCGAGCGCCGCCCTACACAACATCATCTTCTCACAGCAGGACGAAGGTCAGGCCCACCGGGAGATGAAGGTCCTGCACATGCTGGAGCAGATCCGGACCTACTGTGACAGCGGCTGGGACTGGCTCGAGAGTCATGCCGTGACGCCTTCACCTGGAGGCACCAAAACGTCTGGTGAGCCTAAAATACTCACAAGAACCACAAGTTAGTGGCATCAGATGCTCCAGGTAGACTAATAGGACTTGTTACAGAAAGTACTCTGATTACAGCACACTCCCTTATTGATCCCACAAAGCTTTGATTTGGTTTAAGCTGACCTCCTTTAACTTTTTCTATGATGTGCAGATATTCCTGAACCTGTGGACCCTCAGATCTGTCAGGCCATGTGTGCCATCATGAAGATGTCCTTTGAAGAAGAGTACAGACGCGCCATGAATGAATTAGGTTTGTGCCTTACTTTCTAATTCTTAGCATCTGGGAGAGAATAGAGGACTTATTCTAGCACTAAGCTAGCTTGACAGTGTAAATTGTTGTGAGTTTTGAGTTCAGAGCAAGTTGTTCTTCAACAGGTTGTCTTCAGGTGGTGGCAGATCTCATCCACCTCGAGCAGGAAATGTATGGCATGCAGAACGACCCCATCAACATGGCTCTGCGCCGCTACGCTGGGATGGGCCTCACCAACCTCACCTTTGGTGACGTCGTCAATAAGGTTCGGTCAAACAGTGGAGGCAGGATCCCCTAAATCCTAGACTAAATGGGCCTGAAGTGTTTCTAACCAACAGGACACAGGTCATCCATTTTGTCTGTAAGAAAACAGACCTGGAGAGAATTTGACTTTAGTTTAAATGTGGAAAAATGGAGTTCAGAGAAATATTTGCCTCTCAAGACTTTATTCCCTGTCTCTATCCACTGAGCCTGATTCCAATAAGTAAACTCATGGTGAAATATTTATATTTGGGAGTGCTAATTTGAGTAAAGTAAAGAATTTGCCCATGAGGAATGTGTACAAGCAGTACAGTAGTGTTTAGCATATCAGAAGTGTTAGCTTGTCTGTTACTCATGTCTGCACCCTCATCGTCCTCCTGCAGGCCACCCTGTGTTCGAGGAAGAGCTGCCTCCAGGCTCTGGTGGCCCAGCTGTCCTCAGACAGCGAGGAGCTTCATCAGGTGGTCTCCAGCGTCATGAGGAACCTGTCCTGGAGGGCCGACATCAGCACCAAGAGAGTTCTGAGAGACATCAGCTGTGTGTCTGCACTCATGACCTGTGCCCTGCAGGCAACCAAGGTACAGAAAACTAAACTGGTGAAATACAGGTATTGAAATGGAAACTTGGTCTGTAGAAAATGGAGCTAAGGGTTTAACATTTACTGAAGTTTCCTGCTCTTGTGTTGAGAAAAATATGCTTCTCTACAGGAGTCAACTCTGAAGAGTGTCCTCAGTGCTTTGTGGAACCTGTCAGCCCACAACATTGATAACAAAGTGGCGATCTGTTCCGTCGACGGATCTCTGGGTTTCCTGGTCAGCACGCTGACATACCGCTGTCAGACCAACTCGCTCGCCATCATCGAAAGTGGAGGGGGAATTCTCCGAAATGTGTCGAGTCTGATCGCCACGCGAGAGGACTACAGGTGGGTGAAGTTCTGTGTTCCGATACAGTAAAAACATTTTATGCTATAGTTCCCTTCAGTATCCATAAAAATATAAGCTTAAGTAAGTCTATTTTTCTTCCTGTGTAGGCAAATCCTGCGGGACCACAACTGTCTCCAGACTCTTCTGGCGCACCTGCGCTCTCACAGCTTGACCATAGTGAGCAATGCCTGCGGGACTCTCTGGAACCTTTCAGCCAGGAGTCCCAAAGACCAGGAGCTGCTGTGGGATCTTGGGGCGGTTAGCATGCTGCGCAACCTCATCCACTCTAAGCACAAGATGATCGCCATGGGCAGCGCTGCAGCTTTGAGGAACCTCCTCACCAATCGACCTTTGAAATACAAAGACACTGCAGTGCTATCCCCTGGCTCTTGCGTGCCCTCCCTCTATATGAGGAAACAGAAAGCTTTTGAGGCTGAGCTGAATGCCAAACACCTCGCTGAGACCTTTGATACTCTTGAGAAACAGAGTTCCAAGCATTTGAGCTTCAACAAACCTCTTAGGCACATTGAAAGTCTGGCGAAGGATTATGCCTCTGATTCTGGTTGCTTTGATGATGATGAAGCCCCCAATAACTCCAACAGTTTGGACACTGGTAGCTTCTCTTTGCTGCCAGTGTATCTCACCAACTCCAACTTTGTTCAGAATCAGCCCCATAGGAGAGATAATGAACCTGAGAGAGATATAGACTTGCCTCAGATGGTTGAGAAGAAACATGCTCCTCCTGATGACGTGGTCTCTGCTGCAGCAGAGAAACTAGCAAAGAAGATTACCAACACAGTGGCAAAAATTGACAGACTCGTGGATGACATCACCATGCACACTTCCTCTGAGGACAGTTTTAGCCTCAGCTCTGAGGACCACCTGGCAGACTGGCCTTATGGACAGGATGAGCTTAACGAAGCCCGAGCAAATTCATGCTCCCCCTGCCGGCTGTCCGATGTGAGCAGCTTAGCCTACAGAGAACGCCTCAGCAGAGCCCATGCCCTTCTACGTCTCAAAACTGCCCACACAAGTGTGTCAACAGACAGCCTGAACAGTGGCAGCACCAGTGATGGATACTGCGGTAGCAAAGACCAGGTGCGGCCTGTTCCAAAGGCTCTAGCAATCCAACAACAACGACCCAACCAGCTTGACCTCAAAGTGGCTCATCAGGAACATCTCAATGTAGGACAGAGCGTCCTGAATCAGACTAACCAGCAGGATATTCCAGAGAGAGATTCTGTGGATAATAAAGTTATGGACAATGTGGAGCTCGGCAACACAGACATCGACAAGAACCAAGAACAACCAGTACAAACACCTGTCAGTGTGTCCACTAAAATATCCTCTGATGTAAGCATGACATCGATCAAACTTTCTCCTAGTTATCAACAGGTCCCACTCATCCAGAGTGTGGCAAAATTTGGAGTCGCAAAGACGGCCATCAATGTTCAGGCCGCCCAAGCAATGAGGAGGCAAGCATGGGTACCCACTGTACTGACTGGTGGAAGTATTACAAAATTTGCTCCAATGAATTCCACCAGAAGTCCAACAGTGGGGACGATGGAAACGGTCCAGAAATACTCAGTGGAAAACACTCCAATCTGCTTCTCACGATGCAGTTCACTGTCCTCACTCTCTTCTGGTGACGGCGGGCTAGACGGACAGAGTGAGAATGAGCTGGAGAGTGACTCATCTTTAGAGATAATTGAGGTGGATGATGGCGAAGAAGTGAAGAAAGAGCAAGAAGATGAAACTTTAGAGGATCTGAGCGACAGTCAGCTGCTGATGACAGACTCAAAAACCCTCCCCATCAAAGAGAAAGATCCCATTGAGATATCTCGTACTCCCAAAAAGGAAAAGGTGTTCCTTAGGGGCGCTTCACCTGCTATAAATGAAGACAGATCTCCATCAAGCTCCTCTGAGAACTATATCCATGATACACCCCTAGTCCTAAGCCGCTGTAGCTCTGTGAGTTCACTGGGCAGTTTTGAGTCTCCTTCTATTGCCAGTTCAATCCAAAGTGATCCATGCAGTGAGATGATTGATGGAACAATAAGCCCCAGTGATCTTCCAGACAGCCCAGGACAAACTATGCCTCCTAGTCGCAGTAAAACCCCCTGTTGTGTCGAGTCGAATGTACCAGAGACACAGACCACAGGGATGCCAGGACAGTGGGAAAACAGCCTGCGGAAGTTCATAGAGATCACAGATTCCAAGGAGAGGTTTAACCTTCCGGACCTGGAAACCATGATATATTTTACAGTTGAGAAACCCACAGAAAATTTCTCTTGTGCTTCCAGCTTAAGTGCTTTGCCTCTGCATGAGCACTACATCCAGAAAGATGTGGAGTTAAAATTAACCCCACTACTCCAGCAAAATGACGAGAATCTCCCATACCCCGACGAAGATGAGGAAGGATTTGACAATGGGGAACGATACAGCGAGGGAAACTCAGAAGAAGACATAGAAATTCTGAAGGAATGCATCAACTCAGCAATGCCATCAAAGTTTAGAAAAGTAAGATCATCCCTGGTGACTGCCATTCCCTCCAACGTACTCAACTCCCAGATCCGAAAACCAATGCAACTACAATTTAACATGCTTCCAAATGGAAAAACCCAAATCTGTCCTAGAAGGAGAAATATATACCCACAAAAAGACTTGAAGTTGGACGATTCTTCCTTCACTGATTCTGCAGAGGGAACACCTGTTAACTTCTCTAGTACAACATCTTTAAGTGATGAAACTCTTCAGTATCCTCTAAAGAACAGGGGGGCTAAAGACTGCACAGCTAAAGGGTTGAGCAAACAGGAAGTGATGGACAATGATGCAAAGAGGATTGAAGACTTGCGGATATTTTCACACTTCCACAAACCACATGGGGCAGCCTACCCACCGGAGATCCAAATGAGCCGAACCACCAAACATGTCATTCCCACTCAGAAGTTGCTAATGCAGAGCAAAGAGGTAGCTGACCGAGTAGCTAGCCTAAAAAATCGCGAGCGATCTCCAAATCAACAGATGAGGCAACAAGGTCAAGGCTCCTACAGGAAGTTTGACCTGCCAATTATAAAACAAAACAAAGAAAGTAACGTCAACTCCAGAACACAGAAAGAAAACAAAATGTTTCGACAAATGACACATTCTTCGGAGGATAGTATCGATTTCTATGGTGACAACAATGAAGAAGTAATCAAACGAACCAGCAGAAAACAGATGAAGGAGGCAGCTAGAAGCACTCTCTCCCGAAGCATGACAAACATAGGCAGGATAGATAACTCCCAAGGAAAGCCCAGAGGATTTCTGAGATTAAAACAAAATCTTTTACGGGATGAATCCCTGGCATGTTACTCACTCAGCTCCTCCGTCAGTTCACTCAGTGATGCTGAATTTGAGGAACATAAAGCAAAAGCACAGCAAATGTGGTACAAAAACAGACACAATAAAACCCTCAATATGGCACAGCAGACAAAGGCTGTTACTTTGCACTGTCAGTATGAAGAACAAAGCTCACCGAGCTCAGTGAGCATGGACTCAGAGGATGACCTCCTCCAGAAGTGCATAACATCTGCCATGCCCAAGCAGAGGCGAAAAATGGCTTCCAGGAAGAAAAAAACTGAAACTACTCATAAACAAAAGGACTCTGACAGATGGGACATGGATGAAGAAATGGATAGCGATGATACGGGATGGGATAACGATTCAGACCTCAACAGTGTTGAGTGGAGAGCAATACAGGAAGGAGCTAACTGTGTTGTCACTGGACTGCAAGCCTCAAAATCTCAAGAGCCATCATCTGAAGAGACAGAGTCAATTCTGTCTTTCATGTCTACATCTAGCTTTACACCTAAAGAAAAGAAATTTGCAAAAGATAAAAAGGCTAATAAGCCTTTAGACTTTGCACAACGCAAGCCAGTTCCCAACTTACCAGTTGTGTTTAGAGGCAGGACAGTGACCTATACACCACAGCAAGCGACGGCTCCATCACAGAGACCTCCTCCCAGAAAAATGCCAAGCAAGACAGATGCTCCAAAGAATCCACACCTTGCCCAACACAGGTCAAAGAGTCTCCACAGACTTGGCCAGCCCCAGGACGTGGAACTGTCTCTTCCGAAAAGGAGCTCTACTCCACCTCCAAGGATACCAAAAAGCTCATCCTCTGGATCATCACAGAGCTCCACACCATCCAAGCAGTCACAAAAGAAAACAGTGTCCCCAACTCAGACAAGTAAACCAATCCAGAAAAAGACTACCTCGTCAAGTAGCAGCTCACCAGCCAGTAGCCCCCCTGAAAGAAAAGGACGTTCTCCCGTTCTTAATAAAAATGAGAAATCTCCCCCACCAAAAACTCAGAAGTCACCTGTCCGGATACCTTTTATGCAGAATTCAACCCGGCAGCCCCGACCTTTGTCACCACTGGTAACTAACCAAACTTCACCCAAACAAAGTCATCAGATTAACGGGAAAAGAGTGTCACCAGCCAATCGATTTGACATGGTTAGGATGACTTCTGTCCATTCAAGCAGTGGTGAATCCGATCGAAATGGATTCCTGAGGCAGCTGACTTTTATTAAGGAATCAAGGACACCATTTAGACGTGATGGCTCTCCTCACAATACACCAAGATCACAAAATGGATCCCCGCGAAGGGCAGCTCCTGGAGCTTCAGCTGTCTTCCTGTGCTCATCACGCTGCCAGGAGCTAAAGCTAGCAGTGCAAGCCCCAAAAAGGGTGCAGGTAAAATATCCTGGAAAAGTTCAGCAAGTCCAAAAGCCCATCCCTGGCCTCCAGAAGCAGACCACAACTTTGTCAAGAGCAACATCGAGCGAAAGAGATCTATCTGCAAGACGTCCAGCTCGTAGAACAAGTTCGGAAAGTCCTTGCAGGGTAGCCCAGCGAAGTGCAACCGGCAGAATCGCTGGGGTCAGGCACCAACAAGAACAAGATACCTTTAAGCGCCATGCTTCATCACCAAGCATAAATATACTGAGTCGTGTTACCAGCCGTTCTTCGCTACGTTCATCGTCCTCTGATTCAAGTGGAAGAGCAAAAAGCGAGGATGACACAAAGAAGAAAGGGCAGAGATCCACATCACGGCGTAATACTGGAGTTACTTGGAGGAGAATCAGGGATGAAGATGTACCTCAGATATTGAAAAGCACGCTGCCCGCCAATGCGTTACCACTGGTGCCTTCTCCTGATGGGGAAAAACCAAAATTACCCGCGCTACCAGGAAAACTGCCAACAATAGTACTTGCATCTCGCAAGACAACAGACGCAACAGTCCAGACAGAAGATTTATCCAATGACAAGACTAACTCAAGTACTTCTCCAACAGCTGAAACAGCTCCAGTGATCTCTGAGGAAGAGGCCAGACTGGCTCTCCTTAGAAAATTTACTGCTGCCTCTGGGAGTAGCCATCAGGATGCAGATTCAGATGGCTCACTGAAGAGCCTCAGTACTACCGGAACATCAGACAGCCATGTTGGCGGAGTTGTCACTTTCCGCCAGGGATCCCGGAGCAAGGCTGCCAGAGTCACTCCATTTAATTACACCCCCAGCCCCATGGCCTGCTGCCTGGAAGACCCGCAAAGCCAGACAGCAACAATGACTGAAAAGGCTGGGGGAAAAATTGAGCTGTAGAGTATTTGGTGGATACCAATCAATGAATGACTGCAGACTTAAACTCAGCACCCTATTGGACACAAGTGTGCTAGTCCTATACCTCGAATATTGACCCTTTCTCCTATCCCATTCATTCCCTTCAAAGTTTTCTCTCTGAACAACTGATCAGATCTTCCATTTGTCATTGCTAAAGAGTTGGATGTATGCATGGAGACAGAGTGGCCCGATTTGACCACCAAAAACTTCGTGATGCCCTTCAGAGAACATCTATCCAGGATATTGCATCTTTTTATACTTTTTTGTATTTGTAGATTAATCATTGCCTGGTAGAAATGTAGTCAAAGCATAAAAGACAATGAACTGTATCCCACCACATAAATCACAAACTGTCTCTTGGAAACAATTGAATTGAACAACATTATGCAACATTTTCAAGAAACTGCTCGGTTGGACTTTTGGCTAAGAAGGTTCAAATTGTGGTGGACTGGAGATGACTACAGATTCTCACTACATACACAAACAAACACACAATGACTTGTAAAGTCCTTTATACGCACTATAAATCAAAGCTTTTGATCCTTGCTTTACCACTTGACAACAAAGATGCTTCAAGACCATTAGACTTATGGAAGTCATTTGTGATGAGACATTTCTTCAAATAAATGTATCACTACTTCTATTTGTATGCAAGCTGTATACAGGTGGATATTACAATGCTATTCTTGTCTTATTAATTTGTGGAATCAACCTTGTATGCAGGCGACTTAACATTGCCATGGTTTTTAGAAACAATATAAACTTTATAAAAGGAGGCATAGTGCATTGTGACAGGTTCAAAGCTGATTGACGAACAATTACAACTTCTGTTTTTGAGGTATAACAAAATCTGTTAAAAAATAGCTTTTGCCCTAATATTTTAGAATAGGTGCTGGCCTTATAAATACAAAGAGTTGGTTTAGCAGTATTGGCGTACATTGACCTTATGTCTTTGTATTGCACAATAGCTGTATTTACCAGTCATTTCAAAGTCACATTGCTGCTGGGATCAACAATTAACCCTGAAACTCCAAAATCTGAATTCTGATTTCAGTAGTATGACGTTGAGTAGCCAATGCACATCTCCTTATTTCTGCTTAGACTGGACTTGGAAGATGGCCATTTTAATTCAAATTAGTTTCCTACCACAAATGTTCTCAATGCTCCAACAGTAGTATCGGTTTCTGTCGCATTCTTCAGTCCTCTTTCTGAATTAGTATTGTACATAACACATCAGGTATACAGAAACCCTCTGGTGAGTGTTAACTGCTGACAGCATGCTCATATATTCACTGTGTACACACAGATGTAGACATTGTTGGTACTGAATAATGCCATGATGTAATTCAAAAGGAAGGATTTTTCAGTCCAATGCCATCTGTGTTTTTGTGACGCAAAAACGTGTAACAATGCAAACTGTGAATTGGTGAACAACGCAGCCACATGCATCTGTTAATGCATTGGGATGTTTGATTTTGCTGATATTCAGGTACTGTTTGCTATTGAGTGAGTCAAGAATATGTTATCAGTGGTGGTTTGGCTTTAAGCACAGGAGAAGGTACAAAGTTAAGACTGAACAGTAAGCAGAAACCTCTTAGGTTGGACAATATCAGACATTTAATTTGCCTTTTTTAGTCACCAGCCTCTGAAGTCAAATGACTACCCCCTCTTGAAATACTGCTTTCGAGAAATTCAGATAACACAAATGAAGTCATGTTTGTATATCAAATAACCACTGTGCGTATACTCTGCTGAGCTCTTTCCCTTGTGCCTGTTCTCCATCTCACTCTGCAGTGCATCAATGCAGAAGCTTAAGTATTCTACTTCAGGGTTCTTCAACCCGAGTCCTCAAGAGCTATTGTCCTGCAGGTTTTAGATGGAAGTCTGCTCAAACACACCTGGATCAAATGAATGGCTCACTACCAGACCTTTTCCAAACTTGATGGCATGTTGAAGAAGTAATTCAATTATTTGAATCCCTTGTGTTGCACCAGGGATTCATCCAAAATCTCCCAAAGGACTAGGGTTGGAGACCTCTGAGCTAGCATATTTAGGCTAATGACTCATTGGACTATGCGTTCCCTAGGATGGACATTGCCATAAATAGGCTTTCAGTTAGCACAGCAATGCTAGTAACTAGCATATTTAGGCTAATGTCTCACTTACTACACACTCTGAAGGCTAAGCATTGCCATAAATAGGCTTATGGTTAGCATACCAACACTAATGACTTGCCAGTTTGGGCGCACATTCCACAGTATTACACATTCCACAGACTAAAAACATTTCCATCAATATTAGCATATTAATGTTACAGCTAGCAAAGGATTCACTGGCCGACACTCTCCCTAGCCTTGACGTTGCCATGACCAGATTGCTAAGGCTAATGAAACAGTGAAATACACTCTCCTACATTCTTTGTGTTGTGCATGGGTAAAATTCTGGGTGAAAGCGCAAAATAATGTGACTGACGTAATCGTTTCCAAATGTTTTCAGTTTGTGTTTATGCGGACATGATTAGCGTTGTTTCAAAAAAGTTTCCGTTGTCAGACCTATGCATTTTTGTCTTTCCAAAACGCTGTTACCATTCCACTGTATTAGAACTACAACTAATACTTTTCCTCTTTCATGTGTGCTTGAAGACGTCGATGGAGTTAATCTACATTAAGGGGCTGTTATAACAAAACCACTATGTCAACAAAAAGCCGAAATGTAACAAAGTATTTGCGTTTTACTGTCCTGATGTTGTTGTGTAAAGCGGTTGTCAGACTCACATCAACTTGCATCACAATTAGCTGCCAATTTGTATTCTGAGGCTGAAACCTACAAAATCTTCCACAGTTTAGGACACTTAAGCTACAAGTACATCATATAATGGCTGCTGACTTTGTTATGGTCTAACTTTGTACCTGCTGCAGGTCTTTTGGTGGTCTTCACTGGAGTTCTTTTCTGCAACTCTGTACATGTTAATATCTGCTTAAATGTGTTGCTGTAAAAGTAGCGATAGGTGTGAAGATTATAAAGACAATGAATATTCTCTGTAGTTGTACTTTTCCTCTTTCATGTGTGCTTGAAGAGGTCGATGGAGTTAATCTACATTAAGGGGCTGTTGTAACAAAACCACCATGTTGTACTTCTGTAGCATTAATTAAAAAGGCCGTGTAACCTCCTACTTTTATCCCCAACAGACCTTTAAAGACCTACAGGTTTTGTTATTCTTAAATCCTATCTTATCAGTGTCAAAAGTCAGCGTTTCTAGAAACAAAATTGTAGAAAAAAGAAGTAAGAATGTCTGCATTACAATTATTATTCTAACATCACAGGCAAAACAGCGCACACAAGTCTAGTTCTGTATAAGAATAATCTGTTGCCTGCCCTTCATTTGCAGGTTTATAAACTAAATATCTTCTGCAGATTGGAAAGGCATGAAACCCAAGATATTCAGTTGTTTTAGCGTATATTTTAAACAATTTCCCGATAGTAAGATTGGTTGCCATAGCAATTTTAGGAACACAAATCTGGCTTCTGCTCTTGCTTAATTTCAGGCCAACAGAAAAATCCTCAAAATCTGAAGTAATTTCCAAGCAACCAAAATTCACGTAGCTGTAGACTTCAGAGTTAAATTCACCAGCTGCAGCTAAGCAGCCAGCATTGAGAAGACAATAAAGGCTGGAGAATCAACTCTGTTTGGGTTCTTCTGACCGTCTCGTTCACACCTGGCCATAGACCAGTTTGTGGCTGAGCTGCATTAAATTTCTCGGTCTTCACCTGAACTGGGTCTCAGAAGCATCACAGTGCCATGTTAAACATGCAAAATAACAGAAGCGTGTTGTTATAAATGTCTTCATTCCAATAAAAAGTGATGTGATTCCTTAAACTGCTGCATTGTCTTTATTTTAAAAGTATCAATATGATACTACTGGCTTTCTTGTACCAAAAGATGCTGACCAGAGAAGACCAGGATCACCCTACAAATGCTACAGTTTTGAAGATGCTCTGACCCAGTCATCTAGTCATCACATTGTCTAATGTTAATATCCCACCTATTAACAGCTGCCAAGATAAAAAGATCATATTTTACTACACCTGTCAATGGTCATTATGTTATGCCTAATCAGTGCAAAGAAATGTCTTAAAGAAGCAAAGCTATTGGTGCGAAGTGATCTATTATTTGAAAAAAATCAGAAGAGAACTTCAAGAATATTTTAATGGCGGTTGGCCAAAAACAAAATGGGTCATTACCCGCCAAAAGCCAGTAAGGAGTGTGAATCAAGACAACGGGCTCAAAAACAAACAGATAAAATCTGTATTCTTTTAAGTAAACCGGTGTTCTTGAATAGAAAAATATGTAGTTGTTTTTTTTCTCTTGTGCTTTAATCGGGTTTCTGACATGTCAGACATCCTCACCTTCTTGATGACCGTCGTCATTGTTACGCTGACGTGGCGTGTGACGCCATGACGCACGCCTGCTTACCCTTGGTTTCCGGTGTCGTGGTTGCTAACTTGTGTTGATGTATTTTTCTCCGGACTCGGCTCGTTTTTCTGTATATGAAAGTGGGAAAAATACGCCGCTGACGGAGTGAGCCAGACCCAAAACGAATCGAAAAGTTTTCACAAGACACATAAACCTCGGTAAGCTCTGAAAAACATAACATTTACAACGTAAACCAGAACCTCAATCAATTATTTGCAGAATTAAGCTATAATTTGTTGTCACCTAAAGTAACGTTAATTAAAGACACCCAAAGTATTTTACAATACATTTTACTTCGTTGTAAATCATTCGGCTGAATATTTATCTTTTTAGCTTGTATAGATTTCGTGTTTTACCGGTTTAAAGAGGTTATATATTGCTGCAGGGGTAATATGTTTCCCTGGATAGATTTTTGTTTAGCAGACTCTGACTTATAAAGATCTAGAATATTGGATCTATTTGATGTAAATAATTACTTTAACACTTTCAAAATTGTTCAGACTCCTTTATTCTGCAGAATAAATGTTTTCAGGCATCAAGAAAAAAATACAATATATGGAGCTGGAGGCACTGCTCTGTTTTCTAACTTATTTATTCCTTTAGTGTTTCAGATGGAGAAAGTGTAGCATTGCTTGTGGAAATGAATATTGGCTCTAAAACTAAGAAACGGGTGGTTCTGCCCAGCCGACCCGAGCTCCCCACTGTGGATCAGCTGCAGGAGGACATCAACAAAGCTGCTCCTGATGACCCGGTTTTCAGCATCCTGGAGAAAACTGAGCAGGGTGAGTCCGCACCGGAGACAAGCTGGTTCATATTCTCATCACCTGCACCATTATTCCCCTCTGAAAACATTTATTTTTTTAATTAAACAGGACCTTTTAAGAGACATTAGAGGACATGTATCAAATTCAGAAGTATTTTTTAAACATTTCTGCAACAACACGATTGTTTTGCTTTTGCTTCTGAAGAAATCCAACATCATTAACTCCCCAATCAGACAGGATAAATAAAAGAGGATTTCACTCTACAGAAAAGAAAACTGGATTTATCCGCCATATAAAGGGAAGACAGTTTTGAACTAATAATTCTGAGAATAAAAGTCATAACTTTAAGATATGAAAGTTAAAATTTCTAACTGCGTATCTTGTAATTATGACTTTAAAGCTCAATTTTAATGCTCATAATTACAACTTTTATACTGTTAACTATTGCTTTAAATCTTGTGATAATGATTTATACTTAATTGTGACATGCTCATAAGTATGTCACATATATTTAGAACATGCACTTTATTAACAGAACAAAAGTCCTGTGTGTGTTTGGATCCGACCCGCTGACCAGACGTTTGGACCTTCTGTGTTTAGCTTCGTCCCGGCCGGCGGACAGCGAGGCGGAGCTGCGGTTCCAGCAGAGCCGCCGCTATTTGGATCTGAACGGCCGGCTGGAGGAGGCGCTGGGTCAGCTGCAGGAGCAGAGGGAGGCGCTGCAGACGGCCGGGGAACAGCTGGACAGGACGATGGAGGAGGTCAAAGGTCAAGTCTGCTGACTGACCACATCCCAAAGAGATGCCGCTTCTTCTTCTCTTTAACTGAACTTTGCTACTATAAACCCAGACAGACAGTGATGGCTGACCTTTGACCTCACCTGTAATACCGCTTCATGGTCCCTGAATGGAAAAGTGTTGCGATCTAAAGTCAGCAGTTTGACCGCGAAAATAAATGAGAAAATGTGCAGAAAGAAAGAGTGGAAAGTAAATCTAAAAATTAGAAAAAAAATCAAAATATTAGTTTTTTCAATATTAGTTTTTTATGTTTGTGCAGAACTTTATTCTCTATGTTTTTGTAAATAAATGTAAAACATAAAGCAGTGCCCATTTATTTCATTTTTATTTAATTTATTTCAAGGATAACCTCTTGGGATGTTTTTGTGGGTGTCTTTACAAAAACATAAATATTAAAGCAAAAAAAATAAAAAAACAGATGATGAAAATAAATAATATTCAAGTACCCTAACCTTTTCTCATGTGTAGATGTTCATCCTCATTTATTTAAAGCATCAATCACAAATTATTTTATTTCACTCAGAGTGAAACTGAACTTTTTTTTCCTCTAATTTGAGAAAAAGGAAACAAGACAAGATTTCAACTCTGACATTTGGTTATGAAAGTGGATTATTAAGGTTTCCAGTTGAACAAAATGTTCGCATTTCAACATGTATTCATTTGCAGAGACTGATCTGATCAAACTGAATTATTCCTGTGTTCATAAATGTTCAATGTTTCCCCGTCCGCCATCTTTTCCTGCTGCACCTGAACAATAAACGTGTCCAGAAATATTTCTGTATTTCTGTGTCGTGTTGGCAGAAGTTACCATTTATGTTTTCTATCAATCACCAGCGCAGATGTGACCGGGTTGATCTTCTTCTACCCACCAGTAGATGGCGCTGTTGCAGAGAAATGGAGGTCTGGGGCTTTTTGGACCGGTGTTCTGTTTAAAATGTTCACATTGCGGACCAGAAGCAAATAACAAACAGAAGTTCAAAGTGAACTGGTTCATTTTTAGAGATTCAGTTCTCTAATCTGAACTGTTGATAAAGTGGAACCTCCAGTCATAGGATTTTATTTTTTATTTTTCCTGAACTTGTTTTGACATTTAGCTCATAGATCAGACAGCAGCTTCCAGTGTCTGTCTGATTTTCTAAAGACAATAAATGATCTCTAAATCATAAATTCAGATTAAATACAACACCGTTCTACAAAAATATGGCCTTACAACCGAGTCTCTGTGACATAAGGAGCACTTTCTGTTTGGATCATTCAGAACAAAAACATCTCTGCTCCTCTTCCTTGCGGAGCATCTTCCTCTTCCTCTGCTGCTATCTGAACAACTGTGAAACACAAACAAGAAATTTTTAGTTATTTTGTGGATTTTTAAAAATGTTTCTACTAACATCAAATGTTTACTACTTGAGGGAAAACAGGAATATAAGCATGTTGCTGCTTTCTAAACTACCGTTACCTAAAGGAGGTTTTTCTATTTTACTAACATGAAAGTAAAATTTTTAAATACTTTAGAACAGGGCTTTTCAAAAATGTCAAATAATCCAGGAAAGGAACTGCGGACGTTCGCCAAGCATCTGTGTAACCTGTTCATTCCTCCAACCTGCAGGGGGCGCTGTTTAAAAAGTACGTGGTTCCTAAAGTCACCGCTAGCTGCGCATAGCACAGAACAGTCTGCGGTCGGTTTACATCCAAAAACTTGATGGAAAACTTGATATGAAGCTGTCAAATTCAAAGGTGAGTTGCTTGACATTCAGGTTGCTTGGATCCTTTGTTGAAGATTGTTAATTTTATCGCTAGGATTTGGTTTTATGTCCCGTTTTGTCTATTGTATAATTTCCACGTTCGCCGAACGGAAATCCATAGTGGAATGTGGTTATTTTTAATACATTTGTCTATAAAATTATGTAACGTCTTCAAATAGGACTAGTATTTATTTCAGTTGATATTCAGTTAATGTTTTAAGTTTAATAATTCAGCTAAACTGCCGTTTATTTATTTTTAGGGTGTGTTTGACGTATTTTTAAATGCTAATCAATGAAATGCCTATGATGCCGATCCTTGTTTTTTCGGTTTATGCCACTGAATGTGATTTTATGAATGATGATGTTTGTTGCGCAACATTTGATTAATGAATTATTAAACCATTTGTAATTGATGTAAAACTTAATTATGAATTTAACCCTGGGATGATTAGAGTCAAATTTGAAACCAAACCAGGATAATAATAATAATTATTATTATTATAATTATAATTATAATAAAACAGACTACTAATTAAATTTTTAGTCTTTCTTTGTTGTTTCAAAAGTCAGATCACTTATCAATTAAAAAGAGTTTAGACATTGTTGAGAAAGTATTCACACCCTTACAGATTTACTTTAATTTTATTATTGTCACATCTTAATATTTTATTGCATCACCAGATTATTTGAGCATAAGAAAGTTTCATATATCAGCCAGATTGGTTTGAATTTTTTCCTTTCAGTAATTACAATATTTTTTCTAAATGTTTTCGTTTTTACTCATGTTAAATCAAATCTGTTTGTTACATTTAAATCCATTTAAATTCAATCATTAGGTTTGATGAGCAAAAACATAAAGTTCAAGAAAAATATCCATAATTGTGCAAACTCCAAATTGAGCCTTTAATCTGAGACTTTCTGTAGACTTTTTATTTGCAATTTAAAGCAGTGCGTGTCTGAAATGGGTTGAGCGATAACTTACCCTCAGTCTACACCAAGTTCTTCCTGAAGTGAAGCCAAACAGCAAAACACATGAACACAAATTAAAAATAAGAATCACTTATGTGATAAAAAACTATTTGCTTAGGAAGGACCAGAAACTTTCACGCTCACAGATATGTTCAGGTTCAGATTCTGGCTCTAAAAGGTTCATCTCAGTTTAAGCCACAATGTTTTAGTTTCATTTAGCTTTGGCTCTGGCTAACCTGTAAGTTTTCAATGTACTGGATAAGATCCGGGGTTTTTTTAATAAAAAATTTAAAAAACGCATCTGGTCTAAGAAAAAGCAGTTGAATCTAACTTCCACCTGACTGAGCTGCACAGCTACATCAATCAAATCAAATAAAAAATGCCTTAATGACAGCTACAGGCTGTAAAAATGCCTTTTTGGCAACAGATAAATTATGCATGTTAATACTGATTTGTAGCTTTTAAAGTTATATTAATGTCTCTGTGATTAGGAGATGATTCATTATTTGGTAGAAACCTGTTTATAAGACCTCATTAATCACAATGTCATGTTTTTCTTTGCTTATATTTTTATGTATTTTAATCAAACCACATTCTTTTTTTTTAAGGTATTCCTCAAGGATAATTATGCGAGCCACTTCTTTTTAAAGATTTTAAGCCCAATTAAACAATTTCATCATAAAAAACAGCAACAGGACCAGTTGGGTGGATTTGGAGTTACGATCTACAGAGGAGAAATAAATGTTTTCAGGAGGAGGAAGGAAGTGTGTAGTTTGACATTAACAGAAAAGAAAGCTACTCGTTATTAAACCAGTTCTTTTTTTATCACAATACAGGATCTTTACCAACAACCAGCTCACTTACCAATCTGGTCACCCAAGAAAAGGCTGGAACAGCAACAAACACGTCGGGATTAGAAGATTCACGCAATAAACGGTCTGACAGGTTGGTTGACCAGTTCTACTGTCAGTACCAAAACCTGCAGAAGTCGTATCTACCAACCCAAACCACAAACATGTACGACACCAGGCCCATTGGAAAAAAAATCTCTGAAATTCGCTAGAAAAAAGCTCTAAAATTTTGAGATTAATCTCTAAAATTAAAAAACAAAAATAATAGAAATTTCTACGTTTGAAAAGTTGAAAATTTTTCTTGAAACTCAACTTTTTCAGGAAAAACTTGTTCAGTTTTAAATGTCAAAAGTTGAGCATCTTTGACTTTTGAACTCAGAAATTTCCAATAATTTCTTTTTAGAAAATCTCTGAGATTAACCTAAAAACTTCTGAGGTTTTTCTAGCAAATATAAAATTTTTCAAGCTCAGAAATGTCCGGGTCTTTTCTAGAAAATTTCTCAGATTAATCCTAAAATTTCTGAGTTGTTTTTAATTATCTACAGCATCCCTACAATGCGCCATATTAAACATCTTGTCCTGCACTGAAGCATTATTCCACCATAGCAGCTGTTTAGATCTGAGGAAGGAAGTGAGGAAACACATTTTCTTACCCTTCGTTCTTCTTCGCTTGGCTCTCTTGGAGCAACTTTAGCGTTTGACGTTTCTCTGGTTGAACTCGGTAAACTCTTCGGTTCAGGCGGGGCGACCGGCGGCATTGGTGTCACCAGGGTTTTGTTCTTCACCAGAGTGGATAAAACTCAAGGAGAAGAAGAAGTGTTAGCTTCCTGAAACAGTAGCGACTGGGTTTCTACTGGTGCTGGGTTACCTTCTCTGGTGAGGTTCTCGGCGGCACTCATGGCCTTCCCGCTCAGGTCGCTCACCATGTTGTCCACCGTGGCCTCATGGCGGAGGAAGACGGGCCGAACCACTTTGTTGTAAATGATCTGGGAGCCATTCCATGACATCGGAGCCATGCACCACAACAGGAACAAACACTGGAAACAAACACCAGGAAAACATCCAGAACCATTTCCCACACTGTTAAATCTTACGTTTATTCCCAAAAAGATGCAACTGACACGACGCCACCGGCCAATCATTCCAGTGGGTTTGTCAGAAACTGACCAATCGGTGGTTGCTATTTAAGTACATGCCCCTTATCTGGAGGAACTGAACCTCTGGCTACGTGGCTGGGGTTCGTTGTTGCCAACACTGTCGTCAGAGAGATTTAAAGGAAAATAATAGGAAAGAAAGGTCCATGTGGAACATGCAGCCATTACCCAGAGCGCTTAGAGAGTGGAATACAATTTATTACATTTCCAAAACCCAAATGGAGTCTGGAATAACGGAATAAATGGATCAAGGTCTGCAGACGACCTCGTGTCCTGTCCAATGAAACTGATCGATGGCAACTACTATGTTAGTCAGCACGAAGGAACCTGGCAGTTAGCATCCTGTTTTTTGTCAGAACGACACTTATTGACTGTCAAATCAAAGACCAATCATGCTCTGTGGCAGCATGAAGACTTGTGCTGCAGTAACTGCGGTTTTACATTCAAGAAACTTTTAATACTAATGTAGATTTTTAAGCATTTCCTGGAGGCAGATTTTCACAAGCCGGTATTATTTAACCTGATGCAGCTTTCACTCTAACATCCAATAGACTTTCTGCTCCTCATTATTCCTTTGGCTGAGGAAAACTTGGATTTTAACGCTGATTTCTCCATTGTTTCCTGCCAGTATCCTGGTGTATGACTGAGAAATTCCCTGCCTCAGTGTTGGCTGATAAGGCAAAAATAACTCAGAAATGCTTCTGGTATAGCATTGAGTTCCTCTAGCTCTGCCATTATAGCTGTTTGTCGGAGGTTTGGGGGCTGGCGTCAAGTCAATTTCATGACATACTTTGTTTTTTGAAAACTCTGGTGTGTCCTCACCTTAAATGCGTAGTAAAACGGGAACCAGTAAAGGAAAATGTCGGAGAAGAACTCGCCCAGGCTGAAGACGCCATACACCACCCAGTAGGTCAGCCATTTTGTGTCGTCTTCTTTGCAGGGACTTTCGATGGCTTTGATTCTGCAGAAAACCAGAACTTAAGTCCCAACTGAGACAAGACTGGAAACAACAGGCAGAAAATGAAGAAAACTTTCCACTTCCGTTTCTGATTGACAAAAAATGATGTTTGACGTTTTCTATCAAGTCCCGCAGATTTTATCCGATAAAACGCAGATTTTATCGGATAAAAACGTTCAGTTGATGTTTATTAGAAAAACCAACTGCAGTGAATAAATGGGATCAGAGCAAAGGAAACGTTTAATCACGGGCTCATTAATAATGGTACATTCAAAGGAATAACTGAAGTTTATTTCTGTTGTATCCTCCTCTACGAGAATAAAGTTTTACATCAATACAGTTTAAATAATATGAGAATAAAGTTGCAATAATACATGAATAAAGCAATATTACCAGAACAGTTGTAATAATATGAGAATAACATAAGATTACAACAATAAAGTCACAATGATCTGAGAATAGTTTCACCAACTTTGACTTTATATTATTTTGTCTTTGTTCTCATCACTAATATTACGTTTTATATTACAACTTTATTCTCATATTATTTTGACTTTATTGTCTTATTATTTCAGCTTTGTTTTTTATTTTGACTTTATTACAGCTTTATTCTTCTACTATGACTTTGTTGTCATATTACGAGTTTTCATCGTACGGCTTTATTCTGGTAATATTTTATTCTGCTTCTCATATTATAACTTTTTCGGAGTATTTCAACTTTTTTGTCATACATTTTTATTGTAAAACGACTTTTATATTATTTCTACTGTGCTTTAACACTGGAACTGAAAAATTATTTTAAATATCCAAAATAAATAAGCAGAAGCAACAAATAAATTAATTATGAAGTTTGTAAACAAAACTGTCCTTCAGAATAAGGGCTAGTTGAGACCAAAACACCAGACTGAAAACTTTTATCATCCAGTTTTTGGTAGAAAGAGAGAAAAGAGAAAAACGAAAAATCGTGCAAATAAAAATGATTGAGCTTGTCTTATTGCTAAACATTATAACTTTATTCTCATTATAAAACTTTTTTTCTTAGCCTGGCTCAAGTTCTCTGCCATAAGATCCTTTAATATAATATTCTAAGATAAATTTAGTTTTTAAAACATAAATCTGCTAATATGACTCACTTCCACTGAATGTAACTTTAAAGTAAACATGCTTTCATTCCCACATGTTGTTGGCGCATCAACAGAAAACAGGAGGAATAAAACTCACGAATAATAAGCTGGATAGACGAAGCCGATCAGGTTGCAGAGCAGCGAAGCTCCATATCCATAAACCAGGTAAAGTCCAGTCAGCGAGACGGCGCCTGGACAGACACATTCAGTTCATATGACAACAATTCACAGCCAGCGACATCTGGAGACACATTACAAAACAATTAGGAAGTTTTCAGGGAATCAAGCTGAACTGCAGTAAGTCAAAATAAGAATAAAGTGGTAATAATATGAAAATAAACTCATTATGAGAATAAACTTCTCATAGTACAAGGAAAGTTGTAGTAGTACTACAATAAAGTAATATTAACAGAATAAACTATAATAAGAGAATAAAGTTGTACGGCAAGTCATAATTTCATAATAAAGTTATATATAACCTTAAGTTATAGTAAAGTTAGAAAGTATTAGAAAGTAAAGTTCAGTTATTATGATAACATGAAAATAAACCCATTATGAAAATAGTCACCACAATACAAGAAAAAAATGTTAATAGTTCAGGAATAAAGTCATGAGAATGAAGCCATGCGACAAAGTCATAATTATTATTATTATTATGAAAAGTAATAGAAAAATACCAGAGTAAAGTAGTAATAGGAGAATAAAGTCGTAATAATACGAAAATAAAGTTGAAATAATGCAAGAATAATTTTATATACAGAATCAGATACAACAAAAAGTCATACCATAAGAAAAAAAAATCAGAATAATATGAGCGAAAAGTCGTATGACAAACTCAATAATACGAAAATAAACAAGTGTCCTATTTGAAAGATAATTTTTCTAACGGGACGTAAACTTTGAACTCAAGAGTACCAAGTAAAAAAAAAAATTAGTAAAAAGTCCTGAGTAACTTTAATATTTAAAATTCAGATGAACCAAAATATAAAATTAACTGGAAATTTTGGTATTTTAAAGAACAAAATAACAGTAATTCATATAAATAACAAAATCAGACAAAATAAACATTTTCCACATCAGTTTCTTTAAATAAAAAAGTTATGAAACTTTAACAGAAACTGCTGGTGAATTTCTGGTTAAAACATGTTTGATTTTGATAATTGAGTAAATGTAAGTATACTACCCAACACTGCACATTTACAAAACAAAGGACATTAAGTGAGAGATTAGTATTTTAATCCCGGGTTGATTTCATGTTAGTTTGGTGACTTTTTGTTAAATATAAAGTGAGTCTGAGGCTGAAACAGTTGGAGAAACTCCGTCCCACCCGGCGGGAAGCGCCGCATAAATCCTCCTACCTCTGATCAGCTGACGCTGCTGTTCAGTCATGGAGGCCGTCCTGCTCTGCTGCCGGGATAATCTGCCGGAGCAGCGTCAGCGCCCGGAGCGTCAGCGCCCGGAGCGTCAGCGAACGGAGCGTCAGCGCCAGGCACCGGTGACGTCATAACCGCGTCACCGCCCGCTGCTAACTGGTGTCTCCCTCCACGGCCTTAAAGGCTTTTTAATTCAATTAGGACTGCGGTTATTTTAGTAATGAAAATATAAAGCCGTTTATATTTTCGGGTTTTTTTTTTTAAACATTAGAAATTCATTAAAAGATGCAAATAAATAATTCAACTTTTAAATAAGAAACATTTTAATCCCTAGAATGAAACAATATTTCTTTAGTCCACTGTTTCTCAAACTTTTAACTCATTTAACAAACACTAAATTAAATTTAAATTACCCCACAATAACACATCTTAATCCAAGTGGAAATATTGGCTTCTTAACTCTCTTATTGTCATGAACTCAGTGCGTTTTGAGTTATTTACAGATTCTGAAACTTTGGATTCTAAGCTTTCCAATGATGTCAAACACATAGAAAAAATTATATTTACTACCAAGTGTTTTGTGCATTAGTAACATTTTAGGTCCATTTGTAATTTAAAAGCACATAAACAGAAAAATGTGAATTGTATTTATCTAATGTATTTAATCGTGTTTAATTATATAAAAATAATGATAGCTGTTGACATGTTTTTTTTTTAACACAACCCTTTGGTAATGTAACTGAAGCGCCGAGCTTTGACTGCAAATAAACGGTCTTTTACATGCAGTACCCTGCTGACCACCAGGGGGCGCCTGCGGACCACAGTGTCAGAAATACTGCCCTAACGGCTTCACATTTAATTTCACTTAGGATGATTACGATTATTTCAGTGATCGATTAATCAGATTTTTGTTTTTAAAAAGGTATATTAAACCGATTTTTCAATTAACCACTCCAGCCGTTTTTATACAATATTATAAATTCATAAAAATATGCAAGTAAACAATTCAGCTCTTTTTAAAATAAACATTGGGAAAACTTCACAATAAGGTTCCCCTTGTAGATAGCTAATAAATACTTCATAGCTATGTTATTAAGCTCTAAACACTTTCTAAATCATTAATAACAGTTTATTTTGCATTAATTAAAGGTGAGAAGGAGATTAAATCTACTGGTTTCTTGTGAAATAATGAGCCAGATCTATATATTTAATCTAGCGTTATTATACTAAACATTTCAGATACATTGAAATCACAATAAGCAATTGTATTTTTTTATCATACAGTCTCCTTCTCGCCGTTACTTAATGCATAATAAACAGTTAGTAATGTTTTATAAAGTGTTTATAGATGACTTAACATTTATTAACCATTCATTAGCTTTCTATAAGGGGAGCCTTATTGTAACGTGACACTGAAACATTTTATTGCCTAAAATACAATGACATCATTCCTTTAGTGCTTTATCATTAGCAGCTAGATACACTTTGAACATCAACATGTGAACAACTGAATCTTTCTACTTGACTTAACATCAGTGCAGTGTAATTATTATTTTTAACTGATTAATTATTGGGAATGAAAAGGTGCTTAATAGGATCATTTGAACGAGGTGAAGCTAAAAATGTTTGTGTTGCAGTTTCTTAGCTCCACCTTTCGATTTGCTCTTGAATGATATATATTTCTTTTTGCAGTTTGTTTATCTAGGAAAA
Organism: Poecilia formosa; assembly: GCF_000485575.1. Taxonomy (NCBI): domain Eukaryota; kingdom Metazoa; phylum Chordata; class Actinopteri; order Cyprinodontiformes; family Poeciliidae; genus Poecilia; species Poecilia formosa. The sequence goes on along the minus strand of NW_006800300.1, from coordinate 331,211 downwards.
ATGTACAGAAACAAAGCTGATATGTTATTAAAGTATTTATAAACTTTCCAAATTTCACCCTGCCACAAAACAAGAAAACTGCTAGAGATCAGAAGTTTAATGTTAGTAAAATAAATAAAAAGTGCTGGTACCAGTATTGGTATAAGCAATACTTGGTATCGGATCAGTACCAAAATAAGCATCCACCTAGCATGTTTATTTAGCATGTAGCCCAAATAGCAGTCTGAGATGTAGAGTATCTTCCTGAAGTCGGTTCAGAAACACTGGATCTCAAACCGTCTAACCTGCTGTGCTCATTACAGGTTCGACGTGTTCAGGTTCCGGTTCTGCTGCGTCTACCGAACCGTAATACAGAACCGTCAGCTGAACAGAGCAGATTACTGAACCGTTTCTGGTTTACCGAGGGCGATGACCTTCTTCTTGATTCCTGTCTTCTCCTCCAGCTTCCCCAGAACGTCCGTCACCACGTTCTTCTCATTGAGAAACCTTTCTGCTCGGTCCTTGATGGAAGTGAAGACGTTCCACAGCCCCATTATTTCTCAGTGACCTGGAGCCGGCCGAAAGCAGAGAGATAATCCTCTGACAGAAACAATCTGATTTAATCAAGAGATAAAGCTCTGCTGCAGGGAGGAGGAGCGCATGGGTGTTGGCAAACAAACACAAAAGAGAGACCCGTTTCTTTAATCAGACTTTTTAATTCTGAAGAAAAATCCATGCTGGTGACAGAACTGCTGGGTGTTTTCTACCAGTTCAGGTTAGTTTGTGCAGCAGGATAAGTTAAGTCTGCAAGTGGCTTTTTGGGCTTTCCACAGAAAAAAATTAATAGCTATGATTAAAAATGAAAGAGGACCAGATAATAACTAACTCGGGTTTTGCATTTAATTTAATTTCCACAAAGAATGACACTAAAACTACTAGTAATGTAATTTTAGATCTGTTTTCTGTCCAATGCATGCAAAGACATTATTCCTCTTTTTGTTAAAATTTATATTTCTTTATTTTAAATTCTAAAAGTAGAAAAATACGGTGGATTTTTCATAACTATAATAATAATTTCCTATTGTAGATATTTATCTAAAAGTTGTCTTTTTTCAAAATATGACATTTACCTGACAGTAAAACTGGCTCTTTAGATTATAGTAGATTTTTATTATTTCTTTAATATTAAGGTTGATAACTTTCCCACATGCTAAGTAATCTAGCATATAGCTTAGTTATCATATTTCATCTAGCACAGTGATTTTGCTGCATTAGCATTTAGTTTTGACAGCATGTTTCTTTTGCTTGTAACAAATTCATCATGCTTAATATTTCATTAATATCATGAGTTAGCAAGTTAAACTCCTCGACAGCATGTAGCATGAAGAGCTAGCATAATTTGGCTAGTCACTCTGTGGTAAAGTTAGCTTCCTTAATTAGCATCTAGCATAGTTAGCATTCTTTTTTGTGACTGAATAAAGCCACCATGTCTACTTTGCATATGTTAAGGTTATGGTGCTGAGTTAGCATGTCAAAGTTACGTTAGCATAAAAAACATGCTTAATTAGCATGTAGCAGATTTATAATATTTGGTAAGCATTTAGCTAGGTTATCACGGTTAGTCATGATAACTTAGCTAAAACTACCTGGTATCTGCTAGCTAAATAGCTATCTAGATAATTTCCTGTACTGATCTGAATATGATCGTTTGACCTTGAATTATCTGAGCACAGTGGATCCGTTTATTCAGGGAAATCAAATAATTTCTGTTGAATTAGATTTTATGGTGGATCATTTCTTGTTGAACTAAAAATAACATATTTTTGCTCCGATTCATATTTCTATGAAACATTAAAGTGTGAGCTGTGGTGATGTCATTCAGAGCTGACACACAGAGAAGACTTTGACCTGAGCATTTACAGCTCTGCTTGAACTTTGACCTTTGAGGTCAGAATGACTCAATACGTCGTTCCAGGTAAAAACTGTTCAGATTTCATTCTTCATTGAACACAGCAGCTTCCTGTATCACCAGATCAGTGGATCAGCGTTGCAGTTTCTGATTCCTGAGAAAAGAGAAAAGTCTCGTCCAGTGAGACTTTATTTACAGGAAATTCAGCGTTGCTGGTTTTTATGGTGCCGCGCCTAAAAGAGCAGAACAGAAAGATCCAGAAAGCCACAGAATCCGGACAACGGCTGCAGGATGAGGTTTGTTCCCTCAAACACTTTCAGCTTTTTGTTTTTTCTCATCTCTTCTTAAGGATTTCTCCTCGCCTCTTTACTCATCTGTACTACCGCATATCAGGGCCCTTTTAGATTCAACCAAAAGAGCATGTTTCTGCCGAAAGGTTCAGAGATTTTAAGATTAATCTCAGGAATTTTCTGACACCTTTTCCACCATTTTTTGATCTCAGATTTTCTGAGTTTCAAAAATTAAATATCGACTTTAGAAACTCTGAGAATTTCTTCTTTTTTTCTTGAAAATTCTAGATTAATCTCAGATTTTGGGGTTTTTTCTAGCAAAGTTTCAGCATTTCAAACTCAGAAATTTCCTGTTTTTTCATAGAAAATTTCTGAGATTAATCTCCAAATTTCAGATTTTTTTTGTCTCAATTTAATGATTTGAGCTCAGAATTTTTCTTTTTTTTGTCTGACAGTAACGTCAAAGTTTCTGAGATTTTTATAGCTAGCAAATTTTTTATTTTGAAATTTTGTATTTTCCACTTTTTGGAGTAAATTTCTGGCAGAAATTTCCTTGGTTTTTTTTCTTGTAGTCCGTTGTACATTAATCCCTCTGCTGCTCCTCATCCTCCTTTTTCTTCCTTTTCTCTTACTTTGTTCTTCCCATTTCTGTAGTTTTAAACCTTTCATTGATCTTCCAGCACCTCTCGGACTCCGTCACACCTGGAATCTCACCTGGAATCTCACCTGGAGTCCTTGGAGTGCCACTTCACGTGGGATCTGGACCTCAGCAGGTCCAAGCTGCTGTGTCTCCAGGACGCGCTGGAGGACATCGGTCCAGAGTTGGGCTACTGCTGGCTGGGCCACATCTACAACCTGCAGGGCTTCATCCACCATCAGCTGGGCCTCCTGGAAGACGCGCGGCGTTTCCTCTGCAGGGCGGCCGAGGCTTTCCGCCAGCTGAGGAACACCGTCTCAGACGAAGGCCCCTGGTTGGTGGTGAACTACGGGAACATGGCCTGGCTGCACCACCGGCTAGGGGAGCGGGCGCGTAGCGGAGAGTATCTATCGAAGGTTGGAGCTCTGATGACGGAGTACCCGTCTCCGTCTGTGGACGACCCGCACCCGGAGATCTGTGCCGAGAAAGCCTGGACTCTGATGAAGTTCAATCAGAAGCTGCTGGCTGTAGATTATTTCCAGAAAGCCATCAGGATGCAACCAGACATGGTGGAGTGGCACACCAGCCGGGTGCTAGCGTTGGTCAAAGCCTTTAAGAAACAAAGCCTGGACTCTGACATCCTGGAGAAGGTGAAGATCGCCAAACAGCACGACCCAGAGAACTTGTACCTTGTTGCTCTCTACCTGGAAGCCCAAGCTCAGAAAGGAGCAAGGATTCAAGATGAAGCACAAAAACTGGCAAGGAGAGTGCTAGCAAAGCCGGTTAGCAGCTACAGCGGCGTGAAACCGTTGCTACGGCTCTACAGGATCCACGTCTCCATGGACGAAGCTGTTGATTTAGCAGAGGAGGCTCTGGAGAGACACCCCAACGCTCGATACATCAAGAAATGCGCCGCAATCTGCTACAAAAGGAAAGTCTTTTCCCAAAGCAACAACCACCTGGATCGCAGCCTAATGGACAGAGCAATCAGCCTTCACAAACAAACCATCGCTCTCTACCCTCAGTCCTCCCTTAAGATGCAGATATCTTTGGCAAACATGTATGTGAAATCAAACCAGCGAGCTGAAGCCGAAGACGCGTTTGAGGAGCTGCTGAGAAGAGACTTGGATCCCGAAGAGGAGCAGATGGTTTGCAGCTTCTATGCCAAATATCTGCAGTACAGCCAGAAGGAGAGGAAGAAGTCTGTCCGGTTCTACATGAGGGCAGCAGCAATTCCTCACCACAGCTTCTACCGGGACGACAGCATCAGGCGGCTGGAGAGGATGAGCGAAGAGAAACGGCAGCCGATGAGCGGAGACATAGAAGACTTCCTGGTTCATTTGTCCATCTGAAAACCCAAAGTGGTGAAAGATTCTGGCATTTTATTGGACAGTCAAGTAACAATGTTACCGTCAGTTGTCAAAAAGTGTTACATGTATAAAATGACTTAAAATAAATTTTATTTTATAATGTAACAGCTTAAAATTTGGCCTCTGTCTTTTTAAGAAGCTCCTGCTCTTTCTGAAGCTCTGCCTCCAGGAAGTCATCCCAACATGGCTCCTCTATTAACATTTTCACGACGTTTTACCAGCGTTGCTCTGAGAAGCAGCTCCTATAATGAGCTCAGCAGCTCCATCAGGTGTTTGCCAATTGCTGCTGGCTAGTCTGAAGGAGATGAGTGGGGGAGGAGCTGTGCCTCGAAGGCGGGGCTAGGTCCATCTGGGCGTTTTTCATAGCTGAGTGGTTGGCATGGAGATTAAAGGATTTCTCAAACATGCATGAAGGAATCAAAGCAACACTCCAGGTTTGTTTCTGATGATGGAAAAACATCATAACATGATGGAAAGTTTAAAACTGTCAATTTTACATCATTCTACTCCTTAATAAAAGGGTTAATAAAAGGGTCCATTACATAAGATTTGCATTTTGTGCATTTTTGTTCTTCCATTTGAGTCTCAATTGCTTAAAAAACAAGTATTAAAAAAACACCCAGACTGTTTTTGGAAATAAATTCATGTTTTTTTTTTTAATTAGCCATTCCAAAAGCCTCATTTGTCGAGCCACAATTGACTGGCACCGTTACCTAGCAACCCCAGCAGAATTCCACCCGTTACCTAGCAACCCAGGCTGAGCTCCAGCACCTTTGGTCAGCTACACCAGTAAATCTGATGCTGGATGGATATAAAAGGACTTTGCGCTAATTTGATGGTTAAATAACAGATTAAAAACAGAAAATGTCTGTTATTGAGCTCATTTATTTATTCATTTATTTAGCAGAAAAAGGGGTTTCTGAATTGAAAATGTTGTTTTGTTGATGTAGTCTTCAGTTAAACTGTGATTAATTAAAGACTCTGCAATCGAGTCCCACCAACCAGTGATGATGCAGAGCATAAAACAAACTTAGAATCACAGTGAAAGTTTATTAAAAAAAACAAGCTCTTTGGTTTAGAAATGTTCCTAAAAACATCAGATTTTTTTAAAGAGTGAGTGGTGTTGGATCAGTGCGCTCAGAAAGTAGCCGGAGCTGCTGCGGATAAAACTGGAAATGTAAAACTTGTGTTCAGTTCGTGGAGGAATCGGAGAGTTAAAGCTCTTCCTTCTTCTTCAGGATTATCTGCCGCACCATGTCGGCGATCTTCGGCCGGATCTCCATGATGGGAACCTTCGGCCCCCAGCCGTCCACCACTCTGCCATCAACGTCGATGAGGAACTTCCAGAAGTTCCAGTCAGGCTCTTTTCCAGACACCTCTGCACAGAAAGAGACTTTCAAAACATTTCCTGCTTTTCTTTGCAACGAGGAAAAACAGAAAATATTTAGATTCCAAAGAAACGACACGCTGTTGTGAAACACCAGCTCTGTTTTTACACACTGAGCTGTTTGTCTCTTTCTCAGCGTCACTTCTCTTGCTAACTTCCGCAGTTGCTAATAGCAGTTAGCATCGTCAACATTAGCGTTGCGCAACAAAAAATACAAATCATCCGGCTGGAACTGATGGCGCTAAGAGGTAAAACATAATTTAACGAAGCTTTGATTAAAAAAATCGATGTCCTGGAATCGATACTTGGGACTCACCTGCCAGGTATTTGTACACATTGTTGGCTCCTGTTCCAACCACAGCGATTTTGCTGAACAGCGGGAAGGAGGCTCCGTAAACGGTTCGCACGAAGCTGTCGATCTCCTTGTCGCTGCCGGGTTCCTGCTGGCCGAACTGGTTGCAGGGGAAAGCCAGGACATTGAAGTGAAACGGGCCGAAGTCCCGCTGCAGCTGCTGCAGGTCTCGGTAGTGCTGGTCGGTGAAACCGCACTCACTGGCGACGTTCACCACCAGGGACACCTGAGTCCGCAGAATCACCAAATCAGTTACAAATGTCACTAAACACTTAAGGAAGCTTACGGAAACTCAGTGATGCCAAGGTTGTCGATTCAAAATTGACTGAGATGTGCAGCGTAATGGTTTCTGGACAAAGTTTTTAATGGTCATAAGTCTTCAGATCTAAGAAAACAAACTGTTAGCAGAGGTAGGCATATTTCTGCTATCAGCAGAGCTAATTTTTTTATTAGTGCCGAAGCGTTTTTGCTAACTTTGCTAATGTTTAGCACGCTTAGCTTCCTCTGAATTAATTTTTCCAGATAAATTCTGAAGCGATAATTTACTCGGCTGTTTTGTAAACTGTCAGTTGAGTAAAATTTGACATATTTGTTGAGTTTTTGGTATTGACTTAAGAATTTTGTTAGCAAGAATCCTTAGAAAGCTATGTAGCTTTCTAGCTAGATATTTAGCTAGAAAAGTATAGACAGCTACATATTTAACTAAATGTTTAGCTTGCTAGCTATTTTTTAGATTGATTAAACTAAATATTTACCTAGCAAGCTAAATATTTAATTCAAAATTAAATATTTACTTGGTAAGCTAAATATTTAGCATGACTTTTTTTTTTGCTTGAAGCTAAATATTTAATTTGAATAGTTTACTAGTTAGACTAAATATTTATTAACAATTTTTTTTTCTTGAAGCAGAAATACTTAATGCAGAACTACATATTCACATTGTAAGCTAAATATTTAGCTTACTAATTACATATTCAGTTTGAAACTGTGACGTTTATAAATTAATTAATATTATGGTTAAAATGTGACTGAAAAATTAACCCAATTTTTTCATGTTAGGCTAAAGATCCCAAATCATTACTCTTAATTTTTGACTGTGTAACTTTACAAACTGCACCTTGTATTAGACAACAGTGTGGTGAAGATGACCCACGTAGCACGTTTGAACATGCTGACTGCTAAAAACTACACCACACAACCCCGGACTGAAAAAAATTATGTTTTCAGGCAGGATTATGAACAAATTAGTTTAAGCAGCAGTAAAAACAAATCAGGAGAACCGCAGGAAAACAAATCAGACTCCAGTTATCAAGCGTTATTACACGCCAATACTGAACAATTGAAGCTTATATAACTACTTGTTTTTATGTTTAGTTCAAAAGTCTTAACATTTTTCTACTTTTGATTTATATCCTATAATAAAATATTTTTGCCTTATATTCCTTAAGTTTCACTCATCATATACTCCAGATGGCGTTGAAAGCATTTTTTCACGGAAATCTATAAGTTTAATAAATAAAAAGTGCAAAACTTAGCCATGCAAAGTTAAATATCTCTAAATGGTCATAGGAATGTGTTAGTTTTGTGTTTTTAAGTGAAGGTTAGACAGAAAGTGATGACCGTACCTGGTTAGAATGAAATCTACGGAGCTGCTGCAGCTGCAGGCCTCCTGCCACGTAGGCTGCAGCCGAACATCCCGAGCAGAGCCGCAGTTAGCCACATCTACAGATATTAGGAGGAAAATTCACATGCAAGCATTCAGGCATGCAGCTAAATGAACCGAACTCACCGAACCGCGGTACTTCTCCAAAGAAACCAGCTTCCCTCTGCTGTTTACCACCTTAAAAGTGTAAAAGTCTTTCTGTTTGCTCTCTGTCAGGTCGATTAATGTTATTAATAACAATAATAATGTTGCTGATGTAACGGAGAGCGCAGCGGGAAGCATCTTAAAAAGACAAACTGCCAACTCAACAGAGGAGAGAGAAGCGTCAAAACTAAGGGGAAAGCCAGGACGTTGCCAGCCGCTGTCAAGGTACAAGCAGTCAGGACGAGACTTCCGGTGCCCGTTAAGGTATGGAGCTAAATTGGGGCCATGTTTTAAAAAAAAAAAATAAATAAATAAATAAATAAAAAATACATACATCAAAGTGGGGAAAAAAAAGGTTTGAAGCTGAGAAATTATTTTAAAACTGAAAAATAATTTGAAATTTTAAAAAGATTTGAAACCAAAAAAATCATTTAAAAAAATTTAAAACTTATTTTGAAACTGAAAAAGATTTGAAATTGAGAAGAACTGAAACAAAAAAAAGTTTGAACTTGAAAAACAGATTTGAAACTGAACAATTATTTTGAAACTAAAAAAGTTTGAAATTGAAAATAAAAGTTAAAAACTGAAAGATGATTAAATGGAGAAAAAAGGTTCAAAACTACTTTTCGGATACAAGGTTTTTTTTTTCTTCTTTGAACAAATTTTATGGCCCTAATTTAGCTCCATACTAATGCCTTCAAAATAAACGTGTATTTAGGAAAAAAAGCTTCCCATAACAATTATTTTTGTTTTTCCATTTATAAGTATCCCACTTATCAGCAGAATAGCATAACCGACACTTCTTTAAAAGTAATTATGCTGAGTAATTTATAAACTGGTCAGTTTTTCAGTCGACTTAAATAGAGGCGTGATGAATGTGTTCCCATTTATTGTTTCCTCTTTATTGTGACACACAGTTCTATTTATGCTTAAATTTGTCCAACTCTTTTTGTAATTCTGAACCAATCCGGGTCACAGTTTGTGACAGAAACAAATTGCAGTTGTTCACATAAACAAAACCACTCCAGTATTATACTTTAAAAGTGCTTCTTATCATTTTGTTTTATGATTGAAAGTAGGAATTGTTGCAGTAATTTATTTTCCGAGCGGTACCTAAACGTAGCGGCAGACACGCCCCCTCTTCGTCATCGCCGGTACGCCCTTTATTGATGGGAATTTCGCTGCTTTCTTGGGATTCGATTCATTTAGCTAAGCTACGTTTAATTCTATTCATCTCCAAAATACTTGTTAAATGTCCTTATTTAACAGGTTTTTGCTAGAAGTTTGCTGGAAGTTTTTTAATTCTGTTGATAAAAGTCCAATGAGAAACAAGCATCTTGATATCTACTTCTGAAATTAAACTAATTTATATCTTAATAGATGCAGAGCAGAAAGAGAAGGAGCAAGTTCAAACCATCTCATCCAGCGATTGTATCCCCTACTCCAAAATCTCTCTGCCAGACTTTCCAAAAAGGAGTGGTAAAAGCAAATGAGGTTGATTAGTGGTGATGACATGTATTTGCACAGGTATTTACAGTTTTTCCTCATGTATAAAAATGTTTTGCTTGTATTTGCACAGTTTTATTTTCATATTTAATAAATAGTCTGTTTATTAGTAAACATTTTTTGCCATTCATTTGCACATTCCTTTGGATCAATGTATATATTGTTATATGTTTTGTTATTTTTGATAACTATCGTTTATTTAGTAATTTTACCCTTAGTTTTCATTATGTTATTGTTTGTGTGAATCTGCATGCCTCAATGTCACACCTGAACTTCCCTGATTAAAGGGGAATATATCTATTGTATTTAATTACTTTGTTGATGTGTTTTTATTTTTTATACGGATTGTATACTTGGATTATATATTTTTCTATACTGTTGTTTTACTGTTGTTTCTTTTTAATATCTGTATTTTAATTTTGCAAAATGAACTAAACTAAATCTTAAAAAAATCTATTCAATTCTCTTCTATTGACCTGAAGTTCAGCTATTAGCATGTCATGCTAGTTATAAGACTGTCATACAGCAACAGTCAACAACTCTTTGAAGATAGTTGGGTGAAATGAGTAACGAAAATATTTAATTTCCTTTGGGATTAATAAAGTATATTTTTAAGGTTTTATCGGCTCTAGTGGCCTTTATTTGATAGTTAATTGACAGGAAAATGGGTAATGAGAGACGGGGAAGATATGCGGCAGGTGTTGCCTGGCCGGGAATCGAACCTGGGACATCCGCGTCGAGGACTTTGGCCTTCATATATGGGCTGCGCTTAGCCTCTGCGCCACCACAGCACTCCCTAATAAGGTATTTTTGAACTGAATTGAAAAAAAGGACTCGGCTCTTTAACCGAGTGGGCACATCGAGCCGGGTCGGTCACGAACAGCACAATGCTAACTCCCACAGTGCAGCGGGGTAATGTATTAACATGGCGTAGGTGGTCGCTGTTCGGATCAGGGCCGTGGGATTGGAACAACATAATGTAAAACAGAACTATGGAGCCAACTAAACAATAATCCCGGATCAGCTTCAGCGCACAGAGTGAGTTATTTTCCCGCTCTTTAGTGTCGTAATGCTGAGAGGCTTCCTGTTCTCAGGTGACCTGATGCTCTGTGGCATTTGGGTGCCAGTGTTATTTACGACCCGGGCATAGCAGTTAGCATTGGCTAGCCTTCAGCTAACTCGGCTACGTAAAGAGTCTCCACAAAGTCAGTTGAAAGTTGAAACCCAGCCAGAGGAGCAGGAAACCTTTCCTAATTTTAACCCTTCTTTTTAATTAAACTTGTTACTCTTGCGGACCAGACGTTATGTGAGCTCCACCATCGCAGTCCTCCCTTCCCCCCGTCTGTAAGTTCTTAGTTTCTGTCCTAAACACCCAACATGAAACCCAGGTGGTGCAAAAAATGAACCTTAGCTTCACATTAATGCTTCTAATGGTTCAGTCTGCTGCCAGTTTCGTTTTCGTTTCCATTGAAAGATCAGTTTCAACCTCACATGAAACTACTAACATCCCTTAAAGACAGGAAGTTTATTTTTATTTAACAATAATTACTACTGTTATTGTTGTTGGTGTGGTTGTTTCTAATATCTAAATGAAGTGCATAGCTACGGATTTACTTACTGTTTTCTTTGAGTTCTGCGCTGCCAGTTCCAGTTTTACTTTTGAAAGGTTTACAATCTAACTGGAGTGAAACCAGTTCAGTCTGCTGCACGCAAAACCTGACAGGAAATAAAGAGAAAAAATTAAAGTGGGAAACATCAGGGTTGGTTTTTGCAAAAATGTTTCTGCAAATTTCCCAAAAAGAAGTTGTTCACAGATTAAATACATTTTTGTTTTAGCAGTTTGACGCTTGATGTCAAAGTGTTTTATGTTTTCCACATTATAATGTAACTTGTTTCTTTCTGTAGTTCTTTTTAATTGTCTTTAAGCAATTAATTTAGCTTTAAGCACTTAAAATATATATTTCTATATATTTTTTGCTAGGCAGTAGCTTGATTTTGATAGCAAAACCTGATGGGATTGGTTGTAAAAGAAAAGAAACACACTATTCACTTTAGCTGTAAAGAAAAAAAAACATTTTGATCAGATTAAATTTGGATGGGTTAATTTTTTATACATATAATACGGAGCCCCCAAAGGGACATGAGGTAAAATGTTCTGTTGCGTTCCCTCACAATAAGCCTGCTAATATCTGCTGGTCTACGTCATATACAGTCATAAATGTCAATTTAAAATGTCAAGTAATTACACATTTAAAGAGCCTCAGTGTTTATTATTATTAATTCTTTGGTGCAAAAAATTGTATTATGAAGCTTATTGACTCATCAGGTTTGTTTTTTTTGGTGCAGTTGTTTCTGCATACAAATGTCACAAATGTTTGTTTAAAATTCACATTAATATATTTTGATACTTATCTCCAACATGATCCTTTTTAATTATTGTTGTTTTGTTTAATTAGCATATTTAAAATTTCTCTCAGTGTTAAATGTTCATTCGAATTTAAAGTTTACTGATTTTTGAGAAACTATTCTTGCATTATTATCATTATATTACTTGAAAATTGTATGAAAACAACAATATTATTATTCTTTGCAATAACTTCTGTATAAATTTATTGTCCAGCGAAACTCGTTATAAATAAATAGTAAAACAAGATGGCCGCCGTCACTCTGAACACAAAGAGTTTATTGGTGGAAAAAATCCTGACTTTCTAAAAATGATATTTTCAAAACCAAAAATGTGATTATTTAATAAAATAGATTTATGGCCCAGCCCTAGTTTGGGATCGTAATGGTAATCGATGCACCGATCAGGACGATACCGAAGCCGATTCTGATGCTCTTTGTGGTTCTGGTGTTCAGGTCCGACCTGGTGGAGAGCAGCAGGGCCAGAGCGATGGACGAGTCCGTCAGTTCAGTGAAAACGGTCAAACCGTCCCAGTCCAGAGGAGCAAAGGCGTTGTCCGCTCAGAAGCCAAACAAAGATGGCGTCAAGTCGGCGCTGCGCAGCAAGGAGAACCTCACCGCCGCCAAAGACGAGCGGAGCGGCGGCGGCGTGGCGAGCCGCACGGCGGCCGGCGCTTTCCCAGAAAACTCCCTGGAGAAGAAGAAAAGTCGTCCGTCCAGGCTGAGCGGCCGGACCGGTTCTGGGGAGAGAGGCAAAGGGAAGGGGGTCGAGTCCAAAATGGCCCAGCCAGCAGAGGGCGCTCCGGTTCCGCCCGTCACTCCTGAACGGGCGAAAGGCTCCGTGGGGGCCACAGCGAGAGAGAAATCCCACGGTGGGTCGCTCGGGTTACTTCACGACGTTTAGCTGGCAGCTTTTCCCCTCCAGAGGAATCTGGGTCTGATGTGTGTGTGTGTGACGTCACACTGAGGGTTTATGTCTGATGTGTGTGTGTGTGTGACGTCACACTGAGGGTTTATGTCTGATGTGTGTGTGTGACGTCACACTGAGGGTTCATGTCTGATGTGTGTGTGTGTGTGTGTGACGTCACACTGAGGGTTTATGTCTGGTGTGT
>NW_006800300.1:301610-316750 GCF_000485575.1 Poecilia formosa | reverse complement strand
GTTTATGTCTGGTGTGTGTGTGTGACGTCACACTGAGGGTTCATGTCTGATGTGTGTGTGTGTGTGTGTGACGTCACACTGAGGGTTTATGTCTGGTGTGTGTGTGTGACGTCACACTGAGGGTTCATGTCTGATGTGTGTGTGTGTGTGTGTGACGTCACACTGAGGGGTTATGTCTGGTGTGTGTGTTTCTGCAGCGGTGAAAGCTGCGTCTGCGCAGGCGGGGGACGAGGCGCGGCTGGCGGCGGAGGAGGCGGAGCAGCAGCTGGGTCTGCGGCAGGTGGAGGAGCGGCTCCACAGAGATCACATCCACCGGGTCGCCAAGGTAACGCGCTCAGATGATCCGACAGATTACTGATCCATCCTTAATCCGCAACGCAAAACTGAGAAACTAAGTGCTTGTCAGTAAAACCTGATCCGGTTACTATAGAAACGGTTCTGGTCGGTTTGAAGCCGACGTCATGGAGACGTCAGCCATGAGCTCAGACAGTTAGGAAAACGCTGCTGCTTTCGTTTCCTCCCTGTTTTCCTCCTGCGTCGTATCGATCTGGTATCGATCTTCTTACTATATTCCGATCAGTTGAACCTTTACAGAGGGTGTACTTTCTATTTTTCTTTATGAGAAACAAACTTCTGTTGCTCAAAAATGTGTTCATAAAGCTAACGCTAACTAGCCTAGAAATGTGTTTGTAGATGAGTAGCTCTTCATCAGACTGTTTTTAGACAACGTATTGATGATTTCCTTGACGCTGAAGCGGTTTTGTTGCTAACGAAGCCTCCCTGCTCCCCAGCCGAGCCCTGACTACCCAAACTACCAGTACTTATGCAAAGTTTGCTCTGTGCACATCGAGAACGTCCACGGCGCCTACAAGCACATCAAGGAGAAACGCCACAAGAAGAACATGACGGTTCGTTCCGCCGCTTTGTTCATCCCAGATGTTAATAGATTCACAACATTTAACTGTTTTTCATTTGTTTTTGGTTTTTGAGGGGAACAATGTAAACATGCAGGAACTGAAGTAAAAGTCCAAAAATGGAGAATTAGTTTCTGGAAACACAGAAACAAAGTGACACGTTCGCTGAAAACTGGTTTTATTTTACTTTTTGTTTCATTTGGTACTTGTTGTGTCATACTAAACATTAAAGTTTATTAAAACTAATGGAAACAGAAATGGAGAAAACATTTTTATTAACTGAAATAAAAATGAATGAAGCTGCATACAACTGTTTATAAAACTAAAACATACTAAAATTATTGATATCCTTCGTTTTCTTGTTAATTTAATCTAATCTTCAAACTGACGTGACATTTATGTATTGTATTTTTCTGCACACGAGCAGCTAACATCAGATTAATTTGCTCCATAAACCTCTAAATAATATTTAACTAATAATGGCCAGTAAAAACAATCAGACACATTTTAAAAACTAATTAGAACTAACTGAATTAAACACAAAGTCACAGAGAAATTAAGCTGAACTATAATGAAAAATCCAGAACCACTAGAACCCATGTGGGTCTTTAATCCGTAAAGATCGGCTGCATCACCATCAGCGCCTGGGGAAAAGTCCTGGTCCGTTTTTTTCAGCTTCCTGCTCCAGGTTTAGTAGATAAATCGCTGCTGCACTTTAAAACTTTGTGCGCCATTAAAAATGGTATTAGATTATTTTGTTTTTTTAGCTGCATCTTTTAGCTTCAATGAAGAACCAGAACCAGAACCAAACATGGAGAAGCAGCTTTCAGCTTCTATGCTCCACAGATCTGGAACAAACTACCAGAAAACTGCAAAACAGCCGAAACCCTGAGCTCCTTTAAATCCAGACTAAAACCAGCTGCTTGGATCTGGACGTAGTAAATGAAACTAACACTGTGATGTGTAAAATGTCATATTTCAGGAGTTGATTTTAGTGCTTTATGATGTGAAGAACTCTGAACTGCCTTGTTGCTGAAACGTGCGACACAAATAAAGTTTGATTTGATTTGAAGAATTGTAATTTCTGTAGTTAAGAAAGTAACTTGTAGGCTAAATAAGTGAAAACAGTTGATGATTGTTAACTTCGCCTGGCCTTCCTGTCTGGTTGGTTGGCGTTGTGGCGGCGCCCCCTGCAGGAAAAGCAGGAGGAGACGGAGCTGCGGGCGCTGCCGGCGCCCTCTGCTGGCCAGCTGCGGGCGGTGGACGCCGCCGTCATGGAGATGGCCAGGCAGCAGGGGATCTCAGAGCGGGACTTCGAGGAGCGCGCGTCCGTCGTGGCGCGGATGGAGGAGGTCATAAAGACACACCTGTCAGGTCGGGCTCCTGGTGGTGACATCATCAGCTGGTTGTGACGTCATCAGCTGACGCTGCAGCTCAGACTGAGATCTGATGTTTCTCTGCAGCCTGTTCCCTCCGGCTCTACGGCTCCTGTCTCACACGGTTCGCCTTCAAGACGAGCGACATCAACGTCGACGTCACCTACCCCTCCACCGTCAGTCTGAGGCTAATTCTGTTCATGGATTTATTTATCTTCTGTTTATGTTTTTATTTATCTTCTCTTTATGTTTTTATTTATCTTCTGTTTATGTTTTTATTTATCTTTCCACCATAAATCTCATTGTTTACCTTCTCTCTTCAGATGACACAACCTGAGGTTCTGATTCAGGTTCTGGAAATCCTCAAAAACAGACGTAAGTTTTTCTTCCTCTTCTTCATTTTATTGTTTGTTTGGTTTAAATTTAGATAAATAAAATATCAAAAAGGAACAGAGGCAGACTTTTTTTTATTTTAAGAATAAAGGCGTAATATCATCAGAACAAACTAAAGTGTAACTTCTCAAGACGCTCAGCGTTTCTGCTCCTACTGCTTCATTTCTCCTGATATTTGGACTTTATTTTTATATTTTTCCAACTTTGTCGTGTAACTTTATCCTCATATTTTGAGTTTAATCTGGTAATAATTTGAACTTTATTATTATTGAATATCATGACTTTATTCTTGTTTCTTAGTTTGTCCCAAATACTCCGTCGTCACAGTTATTAATGATTCCTGTTTGTTTTGAACATAATTCTGACGTTTTCTTGTTTCCTGTTAGCTGAATATTCAGAAGTCGAGTCGGATTTTCACGCCAAAGTTCCCGCCGTGTTCTGTCGGGATCGCAGCAGGTCAGAGAATCTGGATTTTTATGACCAGGAGCCTCCAGACCCACCGCTTCAGTTTCTCTGCTTTCTGTTTTTGTTCAGCGGCCTGATCTGTAAAGTGAGCGCAGGAAATGATGTCGCCTGCCTCACCACCAATCACCTGGCTGCTCTGGCTAAACTGGAGCCCAGACTGGTTCCACTGGTCCTGGCCTTCCGCTACTGGGCGAGGGTAAGGATGGCGCCCCCTGCTGGTGTTTCTGAGGCAGAGGAGGCCAGAGATCTTCACCTGATGTAAGGTGGAGGTCAGGTGGTGCAGCTGTTAGCCTTTAGCTGCTAGCCTTTAGCTGCTAGCCTTTAGCTAGCACTCAGAGTTGTTTCCACTGAGTGAGAAAGAAGCTGAAGATGAAAACATTTACTTCGTTTCTGTTTTGTGTTAATTTCCTCCTTCCTTCCTACTTTCTTTCCTTCAGGGAGGAAAACGAACAGATTTGATTTTTTCCTTTGGTGAAAATATTTCAACCAAAACTCTGTTTAGTTTAGTGATTTATAATTAACAGAATAAAACACTAAATCCTCTTAAGGAATAAAAGCACATTCTGTTGTGCTTTAATTCAGTAGAATCAGTTTAAAGCCAGCCGATGACGGAACAGTTAAGTGAAAATGTGTTTTTTTGTTTGTTTCTGTCCAGCTGTGTCACATCGACTGCCAGGCTGAAGGCGGCATCCCGTCGTATTCCTTCGCCCTCATGGTCATCTTCTTCCTGCAGCAGAGGAGCGATCCTGTCCTCCCCGTCTACCTGGGATCCTGGGTGGGAGAATCACAAAAATACTGGATTTTATGCAACTTTACAGACAGAAAAAGGAATAATTTTTAAAGAATAATTTTCTCTAACAGATTAATTCAGCAAACCTGCAGAGTAAATGTGGATTTTTCTGAGAAGCCTCTCTAACCTCTGATTCGTCTGTTCCAGATCGACGGCTTCGACGTGAAGCGAGTGGACGAGTATCATCTGACTGGAATAGTTCTGGACATGTTCGTGAAGTGGGAGCACCGACCTCCGACCTCCACGGAGGGACGAGGGGAGAACCGGAACGAATCCAAAGCAGAAGGAGGATCGAAACCGGAGCAGAAGAAGTCTGATGACGCTCGCCACACAGAGGGCCTGGTGAGTTTTCACTGCTGATAACATCTGTTACATCTTCAGCTGCTGTGGTTCTCTGACTCAAACCAACCTGTTCCCCTCCTGGCCTGTGGGGGCGCTGCACCAAGAACCACTGAAGGAAACAACACAAAAACCTCTGAAGACACTGAGAGCAACTTCCTTCTTCAGAAAATGTAAACAACGATGGAATAGTGTCAGATTTTAGCGATTATTTGTATTTGCCAAAAGATCACGGGTCATTTCTCCTGCTATCGCTAAGCTAGCATTCTTGTTTTGGTTGTATTTACCCAGAATGCCCTGCACTGTAGTCCACTTCCTGCTTTTGGAGCTGTCTCCAGTCCGCTTGGTGTTCACATACGCATTCAAACCGCACCAGTGTTCACTTCTGCCGAACCCAGACGGAGGTTTGCAGGCAGACCAGAGTTAGCTTCTCACGTCGATTAGCATTCACGCCTCCCGCAACGAACCGGACTCTCTAGACAAACGGACTGGAGTCTGATAAAACCGGCCTAACTAGTAACATGCTCCAAAGTCCATTTGATGCCGTTGTGGTAAGATTAAGGGTTTTAATTCATTTATTTCCCAGCCCTTCCGCAGGGCATTCTGGGTAAAATCAACCAAAACAAACATGCTAGCCTAGCGTTAGAAAAATGAGTCGAAGTCTTTTACAGAAAAGAAATCCTCCAACCAATTTCATGAAGCAGGAAGTTGCTCTCAGTGTCTTCAGAAGTTTTTGTGCCATTTCCTTCAGTGGTTCTTGGTGCAGCGCCCCCACAGGCCAGGAGGGGAACAGGTCGCTCACAGGGTTTGGTTGGTTTGAAGTGGAAAATGTAAAAGATGTTTTGGTCTCCAGTCGGACCGGATCTTCTGACTGTGAGGTGTGAGCTCTCCCTCAGTCTGACTCTGGCTGCTTCCTCTCAGAGCCGCCTGATGCTGGCTGAAGGGAAAGGCGCGTCGCTGGGCCAGCTGTGGCTGGAGCTTCTCCGTTTCTACACGCTTGAGTTTCCTCTGGAGGAGAAGATCATCAGCATCCGCCTGAAGGAGCTGCTCTCCCGGGACGCCAAGAACTGGCCCCGCCGCCGGCTCGCCATCGAAGGTGAGAACGACCCAAGTCACAGAAGCGGCCGGGAAGAACCGCAGAAACTCACGTCTTGTTTTCTGGTTCCAGATCCGTTTGCCTTGAAGAGAAACGTTGCGCGGAGCCTGAACAGCCAAATGGTGTTCGAGTACATCCAGGAGCGTTTCCGCAGCGCCTACAAATACTTCGCCTGTCCTCAGAGGAGAGGCGCCAAGAAGACGGGAGACGGACGGAGACCGGAGGGACAGGAGGACAACGAGAAACCTGAGGGAAGTCAGAGAGAGGACGACAGCGGGGACGAAGAGGACGGCTCAGACCTGGAGAAGAGCCTGGATGATTTGGTTCTGAACGATGGCAGCAAACCGTCGTCGTCGCCCAAAGGGCTGCTGGACAGCGAGGAAGAGGAGGAGGAGGAGGAGGGGCCTGCTGACCTGCACTACGTGTTCGATAAGATGATTTTCACTGGCGGGAAGGTAAATCACACATCGAAGAGCTGGACAAGATGGCTGAAAATCACCACATCAGATTTTTAAGATGATTTTCAGTCCCAGTTAGAAAACGTTCTGCTGTCAACATGACGACATTATCGCAATAATTTCTGGGACAAATTATCATCCAGCAAAGTTAATTATTACCAAACAACAATAAAGTCATAAAATTACCAGAATAAAGTCATTGAAAAAATAAAAAATAAAAATATTGATAAAAAAATAAAAAATATTGAGCATCTTGTGAAGTTATATGTCAGTATAAGTTTTACAGCTAATATTTAAATCTTTTAACACATAAGCATCAAATTATTATTATTATTATTATTATTATTATTATTATTATTGTTATTAGTAGCAGGACTTTGAAACAATCATGTAAACAACTGTTGTGAAGAATTAGCAAACTGAGCTAAACTTTTTAACTCATTCAAACTTTTTCTAATAATTTTTGACGATTTTTCTGGTAAAATGTTTTAGTTTTAAATATTATGACTATGTTCTCGTAATTAAACAAAACTTCTCGTATCTTGATACTCCGTTGTACAACTAGCAGAAGGGATGATTTAAGTAAAAGCCACTTTTTAAAAATAATTTCTGTAATTTGTAATTTCTTTTTGATAAAAGAAAGCCAAAAATACATTTAATAAAATCAGATTTTATCACGGCACCTGAATTTTGTCCGGTTTTTTGCAGCCTCCGACCGTCGTCTGCAGCATCTGCAAGCGGGACGGCCACCTGAAGGACGAATGTCCCGAAGACTTCAAGAAGATCGAGCTGAAGCCGCTGCCTCCCATGAACGAGCGCTTCAGGAACATTCTGGACGGACTCTGCAGATTCTGCTTCTGTACGTACAGCTAACGCTGATGCTAACGCTAACAGCAGCGAAGCTAACATGATCCTGGCTGAATCGTTGCAGATAAACTGTCTCCGTCGCACATCGAGCAGCAGAACCGGGAGCAGATCCTGGCTGGGCTGGAGCGGTTCATCAGGAAGGAGTACAACGGTGAGGAAACGGCCAAACCCACAGCTACTGTGGAGATTTGTCCCTAAAAAGTTAACAATAAGATCAATTAAAAAATGAAACAAAATTTAGCTAAATTAATAAAGTAAGCAAATGAAATAAAAATAAAATGCTTCCTTTTAGATCATTGACAACCACCTACACTGAAAAAACACAGAATCAAAGTGATTTTGGTCGAGTTTCTAATGTAAATATCTCAGCACATTTTAAATAACTAACATAAATGACTTTTCATTAAGATATGAAAGTTTGTTTTATTTATTCCTTAATGTTGGTGATAAAGTTCTGGTTCTACTGAAAGATTATTTTACTGACATGATTTAAGAATAAAAATTTAAATTTATTGACTCCTTCAGTACCAAACTGACAGGATTATTATTATAGGAAGCCGTTGCCTCCTAGAAATAGGAGGCAAAATGACATTTTGACATAGTAAAAATGTCATTTTTACTATTAAAACTCTGAGTTTTTCCTCAAACTTGAACTTTTTCTTCCAGTTAACTTGTTTTTTGTCGTCTTTAGACGTAAATAAAACTATTTGTCTGATGCTTTCTGACGTCTTTCTGCTGCAGATAAAGCCCAGCTCTGCTTATTCGGCTCTTCCAAGAACGGGTTTGGTTTCCGTGACAGCGACCTCGACATCTGCATGACCCTGGAGGGTCACGAGACGGCGGAGGTGGGCGGGTTCAGAGCAGACGTCTGACGAAACGAGCCGACTGCGTGCCGTAACCCGGTTTTATCTTTCATTTCTGAACAGAAGCTGAACTGTAAGGAAATCATCGAAGGCCTCGCCAAGGTGCTGAAGAAGCATGCAGGTGAGTTCAGCTGATTGGTTGGTTGGCTTTTATTACGTTTTCCACTGATGTTGCCCCATATTTCCCTTGCTGCTCAGGTCTGAGGAACATCCTGCCCATCACCACAGCCAAAGTGCCTATCGTGAAGTTTGAACACAGACAGAGCGGTTTGGAGGGAGACATCAGCCTCTACAACACGCTGGTCAGTGGCGGACGACGTTTCCCAGCGTCCTTTGCAGGAACTTCCTTCCTTCCTCTCCAAACGTCTCCGTTCTGAACTCATTTGGACAAATTGTTTGTTTAGGCTCAACACAACACCAGGATGCTGGCGACGTACGCAGCGCTGGATCCCCGGGTTCAGTTCCTGGGATACACCATCAAGGTGTTCGCAAAGGTTTGTTAAGAAACGTTTAACCGTTTAAATCAAGTCAGAAACAACGATAACAGTAAGATGACAGGGAAGAGTTTATGAACTAAATAACGCCACATTTAATGCAACTTTGCTTTAATAGTTTCATTATTTAGTGAATATTTTTGCATTATTGGTAAATAATTATACTTTTAATGTAACGTTGCATCAAAAAAAAGTGAGTAAGAAACAATTTAAATCAGTTCAGGTGTTTATTGTGCATCAGATCAGCTGATACTGGACCTCAGGCGTCTGAATCGTAGATTTCTTTAGAAGTGGATCGGTGCGTCCTTATTGCCTGCAGACAGCTGCTCTTTCCCAGACGTTCCTCCGGTTTTTCTGCTAAACTTTAGTTATTGGACTCTGACCGTCTGTGTCTCCTCAGCGCTGCGACATCGGCGACGCCTCCAGAGGAAGCCTCTCATCTTACGCCTACATCCTGATGGTGCTCTACTTCCTGCAGCAGAGGCAGCCGCCAGTCATCCCCGTCCTGCAGGAGGTAAAGCCCTCTGATCAGAGACCTTTGGTCTGAAACGTGAGCTAACCTTTGACCTTCCCTGCTCCAGATCTTCGACGGTCAGACGGTTCCCCAGCGGATGGTGGACGGCTGGAACGCTTTCTTCTGTGACGACCTGGACAAACTGGTGAGGATTCTCTGACATCCGGTCTGATGTAGGGCTGGACAATAAATCAGCAACAATATGTGTCATTCAGACACCTGATCAATATCTACAGACATCTGATAGAATATTCAGTAAGCTTCGATCCAGAACCGCACAGCATTCTGGGGGATGTAGGCAGAGGAAAGACTTTAGCTGGTCCACCTCTCACAGCGAGCCAAGCCGGGTTGGAGTCAGCTAACTCACTCACTCTTTGGTTGCTTAGCAACAACCTGCTGGGTAAAAAGTAGTTTGAAGTTCCCCTCCAGCTCTGGTTGCCTAGCAACGGCCTGCTGGGTAAAAAGCAGTTTGAAGTTCCCCTCCAACTCCGGTTGCCTAGCAACGGCCTGCTGGGTAAAAAGTAGTTTGAAGTTCCCCTCCAGCTCTGGTTGCCTAGCAACGGCCTGCTGGGTAAAAAGCAGTTTGAAGTTCCCCTCCGACTCCGGTTGCCTAGCAACGGCCTGCTGGGTAAAAAGTAGTTTGAAGTTCCCCTCCAGCTCTGGTTGCCTAGCAACGGCCTGCTGGGTAAAAAGTAGTTTGAAGTTCCCCTCCAGCTCTGGTTGCCTAGCAACAGCCTGCTGGGTAAAAAGCAGTTTGAAGTTCCCCTCCAACTCTGGTTGCCTAGCAACAGCCTGCTGGGTAAAAAGCAGTTTGAAGTTCCCCTCCAACTCCGGTTGCCTAGCAACAGCCTGCTGAGTAACTTGCGCAGCAGCAGTTTCGAGTTTCCTCACCGTCGCTTGTAACTGCTTAAAAATAAAAAACAACATAAAGTGAAAACTGGGGAAAGACATGACACCAGTTTGGCTGCATTTCAGATATTTAAAACAAATAAACTCATCAATAATTATCTATTGGCTGGTGTGAAACGTTTACCTGGTGGCAGGTTTCTCAGCCTTGTTCTTGTTGCGCAGCGTCAGCGGCTGGCCGACCGGCAGCCCAACACCGAGTCGGTGGGGGAGCTGTGGCTCGGCCTGCTGCGCTTCTACACCGAAGAGTTCGACTTCAAGGAGCACGTCATCAGCATCCGGCAGCACAAACGCCTCACCACGTTTGAAAAACAGTGGACCAGCAAATGCATCGCCATCGAAGGTGATCGGGCGGCTTTGCATTCACCTGCTGCTAAACTCCGCCAGCGGTTTGTTTACCTTCCCATGTTTTCTGTTCCCAGATCCATTTGACTTGAATCATAATCTCGGTGCTGGAGTGTCGCGTAAAAGTAAGTCTGAAAAACAAAACTCACATTTATTAAATCTGCACTTCATCGGTGCAGATTTAATAAAGTCTCAGTATATCGTCTGAGAGTTCAAATAAAACTAGATCTGAACCAGCAGATACAGTTTGATGAGTAAAAACTAAAGATTTATCTCACCGAATGAAGCAAATGTGTTAAATAAATCCAGTTCAGAGGAGCAACTTATTTTTCTTTTCACAGATTATCTCTCGTATCACGATATGGGGCAAATATTTAAAAACATACTTTTATAAGAGTTATACTTTGCAGCTTTAATGTTTCCAGTCTGTTCTCACAGATTTTTAGCAACACATTTTTCTTTTTTTGACTGAATATTTGGTTCATATCTGACTAGTTTTTATGTATTATCTGTTTATATTTTCTGTTATATCATCTTTATTACAATGGAGGCAAGAGCCAAGTTTATCACCATGTACAAGACGATGCTAGAAAAGCTTTAAAGAAAAACTTCATGATGAAAAAAGTTATTTCAGTTTGATTCAGCATAGAATTGATTCTAGTTATCAAAAAGAAAGTTAGTGTTTTATTCAACGTTTCTGCATTTTAGTTTGGTTTGGTTTGTAAAAACAGATTTTATTTGTGCAGTGGGCCGGGGACTGAGCCCTGAGGAACCCCACATCCATTTCCAAACAGTTCGATTTGCACTATTCAGATTTATCAGATGTTTTTTTATTAACATCAGTTCTGCACAGATTTATTACAGGAAATGTGAGAAGTTAGTTTAGCATCTTCAGATTTTAAGCTGGATGGATTTTTTTCCACCCCTCAGTGACGAACTTCATCATGAAGGCGTTCATCAACGGGCGGAAGCTGTTTGGAACGCCGTTCATCCCCATCCCCGGCACCGAAGTGGTACGTTCCTCCACGCTTTCCCTCTCAGGCTTCCTGATGAGCCGGGGGTTAAATCTGCGCCGCCTTCCTCTGCAGGAATACTTCTTCGACTCGAAGGTGCTGACCGACGGCGAGCTGGCGCCCAACGACCGCTGCTGCCGGATCTGCGGGAAGATCGGACATTACATGAAGGACTGCCCGAAGAGACGCAGGTCGTCCTCTGACAGTTTGTCCTTTATGCTAAAGGCAGAAGGAGGAAGAACTTCATGCTTTAGCTGGTGTCCAAAGTGTGGTCCGGGGGCCATTTGTGGCCCTTGGTCTGATTTTTCTGCGGTCCGACTGCAATTCAAGAATGACGCAAATCTGATCCGTTCAGTGTTGGTGCTTGATGCAGATGCACTGCAAAAGCACAAAGTTTTACCAAGGATTCTTGGTCAGTTTCTAGTGCAAACATCTTATTACGATGGAAGTAATACAAAATTAATTTACAAGTAACATTTTAGGAGCTTGTTTTAAGTCAATAGTTCCTTTAATATTGATTTTAAAAAGTACCAGTTCCACTGGAAAATTATTTCACTTATATCTTGGGAAAAATATTATAAGTGAAATAATCTGAAGATGGATTTGGTATTTTTTCATCAAGATTAAAACAAACTTCTGTTTCTACCTGAAAAGTTACGTGCAAGTTAATTTTGTGCGATTGATTATTAGGACCAATTCTGGGTAGAAAATAAAACAAAGAAGAAATTTCTGCCAAAAAAATCTCAGAAAATTTTCTTGGAAATTTGTTAGATTGAAAAGTTGAAACTCAGGAAAATTTACAAAAGTCAAAAATGTTAAATTTTACAATTAAAAAAACTTTTTTTTTTCTCAAATTCCTGACATTTCAAACTCAGACGTTTTCTTTGTCTGCTTGTTTTTCTTTCTCTTTTTGACTTTAATGCACCAAAATCAGCTTTTTCTAATTTATTAAACTGCTTTTAAAGCAAACACTTTGAAAGAAAGTGACCCAAACCCTGTTCTTATTCCGAGAATAAATTAGTTCAATGAACCAAAAGCAAAGTGAGAATTAAAAGTCTTTCTCGCAGTAAAACAGTCATTTGCCCCCATGATGAAAAGCTTTGGACCTTCACACGCTGCAGGTTTTTATTTGTTTTCTTGTTTTTTCCTTCAGGGTGAAGAAGAAGGAAAACGAGAAGGACGAGGACTCCAAGGAGGACGAGCGGGAGCCGAAGGACAGACGCTGCTTCCAGTGCGGGGACATGGGACACGTACGGCGGGACTGTCCCGAGAACCGCCACCTCAAACAGAGGAACGCCGCCGCCCCCAGTAAGCAGAGGGCCGTGCGTCAGTAAAAACACTCCCCAGGTCCAGCAGTTCCTTTCTGCTGCTTTGTTTAGGAGCTGTTTGTGAAAGCCAAAGGTCAAAAGGTCAACCAGGCCAATTTGGTGTCAACCAACTCACTTTAAAGATATTAATGAAAAATGGCTTCCAAATTCTTCCATCCTGGGTAAAAACAACCAAACTCACTGGTGGAAGAAGTAACTGATGGTTTTTAGCCAAAGACTAAAGCTAAAATCTGATGCCTCCATTTTAGTTTACATTTTCTGAAGAAGGAAGCTGCGCTCAGCGTCTTCAGGGGTTTTGGTGTCGTTTCCTTCAGTGGTTCTTGGTGCAGCGCCCCCACAGGCCAGGAGGGGAACAGGTTTTTGAGTGTGTTTGGTTGGTTTGACACAAGAGAACCACAGCAGCTGGAAATGTAACAAATGTTACAACTTTGGTCCAAAATCGAACTGAGTTTACCAAATTATCAGGTGGAAAAGCAATCTGTGACATAAGCAGAACATCTGGAAAAGTTCCTAACTGTTAGGTAAGGTGTGGTATCTGTGATGCTGTGGGCCTCTTTCTGTCCTCTGTGGTTTGATGAACTCTTCAGTGATTTTATCCTGCTGTGTCTGAAACCAACACTGACAGCTGTAATGGACCTGCAGGGTTTCTGCTTTTCGCTGCAGCTCCTCTGATGGTGCGCAGCAACTCCCAGTCCATCCCGATCCCTCCGGCGGCGGCCGACTCTCCAGGAAGAACCAGACAACCTTCTGAATGTGTGAGTTCAAACTGTTCGGTCCCTTTGCTTCACATCCTGAAAAATGCTTCAGCTTGAATTTGTTTTTCAAGGTTTGCAATAAAATGTAATCTAACGTTTAATTAAAAACCTAAATTTAGAAAATTAGACTGTTGATACTCAGAAAATTGTAACTTTTCTTAGCAAAATATTTGACTTTTCAAACTTAGAAATGCCTGTGTTTTTTTCCAAAATGTTTTTCTTGAGTTATATTGTCAGAAATCGGCACCGTTTTCCTTCCTGTCTCCACCGGCCCTATCGCTCCGTCACCTTGGTGTTTATGGTTGTTTTATCATTTATGTATCTCGGCCCTCTGTTTCGGTTCTTTCAGTCGGACAGTCGTCAGACTCCGCCCTACTCCCCGCAGCCCGCCGCCGTCCCCCACGGCTCCCCGCTGTCCTCCGGCTCCCCCCAGACGTCCCACAGTAAACCCGGCTGCGTCGGCCCCCCCCAGGTCCCGCTGTCCCTCTTCAGCTTCCCCTCCTCCCACCCGGGCCAGTTCCACCCCGCCGCGCTGGGCGCCCTGGGGCTGCTGCCCTCCCACCAGTCCCACATCGCCTCCTCCTCCTGGCCCATCCACGGCCCCGTCCTCGCCTCGTCCTCCGCCGGCGGCCCGTCGCCGCCCGGCCTGACCTTTGCCCTGCGCTCCGTGTCGGGGAACGGCAGCCCCACGGGAACGGGCGGCGGCGGCTCCGTGAACCTGAACGACCCGAGCATCATCTTCGCCCAGCCGGCAGCGGGGCGGCAGATGGGCATGGCGGCGGGTCGGGACGGGCAGTGGCACAACCACATGGCGCAGCCGGGGTCCCTGATGGGAAATGGCACGGTGGTGAAGTCAGGTACTTCCTGTTTGATGACTCAGCAGCAGCTTCATGCTAATCTAACATCCGTTATGCTAACGGTGCGTTCACACCAGCAAAGTTTAATCTTTGTTTTACAGCTTCTGTAACATTTTTCCCATAAGTGAAATAATTTGCCAGTGGAACTAGAACTTTTTCATCAATATTAAGGAATTATTTACTTAAAACAAGTTCCTACATCTTGCTAAAATATTTATGCAAGTTAGTTTTGTCTTATTTAAACGGTACTAAGATATTTGCACCAGAAACTAGACAAAAATACTGGGTAAGATTTTTATTTTTTGCAGTGTAGTAAGTAAAACAAGCATCAAAGAAACATAAAGTTGTTCATTCCTGAATTATCCAGATGTTCACTTCAGAAGATTACAGGAATGTCTGAGAAATAAAAAAACAACATTTGTTTTAATATTTTTTGTCACAGAACCGGGCCACCAGGTCCAGTTTGAAGGTGTGAGCCAGGGCTCTCGGCTGTGGGAGCACAACAAACCGCCCCAGTTCAGCCTGTCTCCCTCCTGGCCCTACCGGATGCCGCAGAACTTCATCCAGCAGGGCAACGGCGACTTCCAGCCCGGGAAAACCTTCATGGCTCCAGGTCGGACTGCGGGATCTGGCTCAGTGGTCTGCAGGGGAAATGAGCTGTTTTACTGATTCTGTTCTCCTGTTTTAAAGGTTCTGTGGTGCATCCCAATCCGAACTTCCCACTGGTTCCTCATGTTCGGCATCCAGTCAACATGAATTACATCCAGCAGAAGAAATGATTTAAATAGAGTTCTTGGTCAGTAATAGAGCAAAATCATGTACTCTTTGCATCAATTGATCTCATGGACAATTTTAAGAAGAAGAAGAAAATGAATTTTATCATTTTTGTACAGTTTTTATGTTTTACTTTTTGGGTCTCATTACATTGATTTGTGATACAAATGTTAAATATTTTAATGCCCCCGTTTTTGAGGGGGTCTGAAAAAAAAGTGTTTTTATTTTATGTGTAAAGGAGGACAAATTGTAAACCTTTATTTTTATTAGCTGTATTCATACTTTGCTTGCTGAAAGATGAAGGCTTTGAATAGATGTTTGTTTTTAAAACAACCTAATGTGTCAGTATGTAGTGCCAAAAGCAAGAAAAAAGGGGAAAAAAAGGAAAATACAAAGAAAAAATAAAGAAAAAAGCAAACAACTCTGGTGTTGCTCTTTATTACTTACAAGAGGACAAGAAAAGCTGAAAGAGTTTTAGAAATGCAGTGTAGTAATAATTAGAAATGGTGTTTAGTTCAGGATATGGAAAATGCTAAGTGGATGCTAACTTTTAGCAAAAAAAAACTTTTGCTAGCGTTTAGCACACATAGTTT
>NW_006800300.1:297985-301299 GCF_000485575.1 Poecilia formosa | reverse complement strand
CTAGCTAACCCGTTAGCACTAATAAATAATGAATGCTAGTTAAGCATTGTTGGTTTGCGTTGCTCAACACTAGTTTGGATAGTTGGTAAATCGATACCAGGAGTTTCCAAACTGCGGTTGAGGGACAATATGTGGCCTTCAAAATTATTTTTCTCCCTCGAATCCAGTTCAAGCCTTTTTGAAGAACAAAGCACTCATCATGTTGCTGCTGAGAACAGCCAGTGATAATTGGCTCAACAATGTCAAAAAATTGCCTCCTTTTCCAAAGTTTAAGATCCTTTTTATATTTCACATGCAATGTGAATTAAAATCCATTTTCTAAAGTGAAACCTGAAACATGTCAGGTTTCACCTGAAATGGATCCGTAATAATAATGACATTAAAAAATACAGAACACTTGTGGAATTAGTTATACTGAGAAACTTCAGCTCTGGGAATATTAGTTCATAAAAATTAAAGTTTCTATTTCTAAATGGTGAGAAACTTTTGAGAGGAAAACATTGAAAGACCGGGTGAATGATCTCAGAGTGGATTGAAATCAGCCGGATGGAGGATGAGAGGACGCTTCGTCCTGGTGACCTCCGGTAGATGAGCTGCCAATCAGACGTCAGCTCTGACAGCAGAGGATCAGATTTGTGCCTCAGGACGACTTTCTGTGGAAAAACAGGTTAAGGAGAACATCCACCATGTCCAGCTAACTGCTCAGGTATAAATCTGTATCACACAATGCAGCATAGATACAGGGTGGCATTGGAAAAGTTACAGTAAAAGATTAACATTAATGTCGTTTATTTAGCCTGTAATTTCAGTCAATTATAAATGTCACAGTTTCAAACTAAATATTTAATTAGAGTTAAAAGTTTAGCTCCAAACTACTTTAGCAAACTAAATATAGTTTAGAAATTAAATATTTAGCTACAAATTAATAATTAGTTTTGTGCAAAAAAAATTAGTTATTTAGCTTGCTTACTAAATTTTAGTAATATTTAGTTTTCAAATTTAATATTTAGCTTCAAACTAAATAATTAGAAAATTAAGTATTTACCTCTAATCTCAGTATTTAGTAACTAAGCTAAATATTTAATTTACAAATTAAATATTTTGATACAAATTAAATATTTATCTAGGAAACTAAATATTTAGCTAGTAGAGGGCAAGCTAAATTTCTAGCTTAAAATTAAATATATATAATTTGCAAGATCAATATTTAGATAAAATTTAAATAGCAAACTAACCAAAACACTTTATTAGTTTCCGAGTTTAAGACAAAACATTGCTGCACCTTTTTTAAAAGTTTTCTTCTGCTCTTAAATGTGTTTACAAAAAATGTTTACTACATTTCAAGTGTGGCCTCAGTAAATACTTTAGTTCTCTGTTTTTATGCGTTTATGTTCAGTAAGCATTTTGGTGACAATTATCAGGTTTAAACTGATTAAAAATGTATTTTAAGTTTTAGTATTGAATGAATATCCTGTAGTACCACTGTCCTCCACCAGAGGGAGCCCAAGCAGTGAATGGAAAATGAAATCAGACTTCCGTCCATCTTCATCTTAATATCCAACATTCTCAAAGGGAAATTGGTCACTTTTTAAATATTTTCTGCATTATTTTACATCACAGTTGACTCAATCAATCATAGTAAAACTATGAAACAAAATGTGATATTTGTGTAATGAAGTTTAAGAAGAATATCTGATGCCATTTGTAACAGGATTAACATGGGTTTAAAATCACTGGTTCAGGAGAAAACCTTAAACCTCCATGAATTTACCTTAATTTAGTGAAATCTAAAAGTCTGCCGAAAGTTTAGATCCATTTGTCTCTGATCAAATTTCCAAAACTTATTAAAGTCCCATAGTTTGTTATTCAGGTAATTCCAAAAGCAGATTAATCTCACCAAAAAGCTTAGAGCAATTAATAAGACAGTTTAATAATGAGTAAACACTTGATAACAGAGTCTGTAGCACAGATATTGTAAGTGCAGGGCATTCTGGGTAAATACAACCAAATCTGCTAATCTAGAGCTAGCACGAGAAAAGGCTTAAGGTTTTTAGCCAAAGACAAAACCTCGCTGAAATCTGACGCTACTCCATTTTTATTTACATTTCGCGAAGAAGGAAGTTGCGCTCTGTATTTTCAAGAAGTTTTAATTCAGTAGTTCTTGGTGCAGCGCCCCCACAGGCGAGGAGGGGAACAGGTTTTCCAGAAGGTTTGGTTTGTTCGGCTAAGTGCAGCGTAAAGAGAACCGCAGCAGCTGAAATGTAACAAATATCTCAGCTTTGGTCGCTAATCAAACCTAGTTTACTGGACGGTCAGGTTTGAAAACACCCTTAAATGGCCATTTCTGCGTGTTTTTTTAGGAGATATGGAGTGTTCATGAAAATATTCAGTTGAAAATCGTATGTATTTAGACTCGCATTACCTCATCTGGGTTGCTAAACACCAAAGAAATGCTTTTTAAAGCACCACCGGAGATTTATGAAACCTGTCCATACTTATTATTATCCTTTGACAGATAAATCACCAAAAAATGAAACAATTCCTGCGCTGCTACAGCCGAACTACTGAGCTTTAATATAATGTTGTTAAGCTAATATATAGTTAATAATTAGCATAATCTTGACGGCACTCTTACATACTTTAGCTGCTTAGACCTCATTATGTTCTCCACTCAAACAACTAAGAGAGTTATCTGGTTGCTTTAATTAGAAGGAATCTCCTAATTAAATTTTCCGGAGTGATAAGGAAACAGTTTCGATAAGGGCCGCGGGTTGAGATAAACTTCCTAATTGCGTTGAACACCTGAAGGAGAAACCTGAGTCCGTAACGTCTGCAGCTCTGCGATCTGAAGCAGGAGGTGAAGAGCCACAGGAGAGCGGATTCTCCACGTTTGATTCGCAGAAAATTAAGTTATTAAATGCTCCTAATGGGCGTGGAAATGACCAGGCGCTCCTCTGGGCCTTTCAGTCCCAACAGCGACTCGCTCTAAACGTCCCGACGCCGATCAGGCGTGAAAGTCAGGCGCGACGCGCAAACAGGTGTTACAGCAAAATCTGCGTCCGCAGGGGGCGATAGCGTGCAAATACGTCTTGATTTCTTCTGGTCTTATTCTGATCTTGCAATTATGACACTGAAAGACAAGGCCTGTGGGATGGACAACATTTCTACTGAGCATCTGGAAAATGCAAATAAGAAACTCTGTCCATTACTTTCTATGTGTTTTACTGGCTTTCTAGTACATGGTGTCAAACTCAATGCCAGACTTAGAGGAGGAGACTCCCTCCTTCCTTCCTTCCTTCCTTCCTTCCTTCCTT
>NW_006800300.1:271716-296825 GCF_000485575.1 Poecilia formosa | reverse complement strand
ATCCATCCATCCATCCATCCATCCATCCATCCATCCATGCATCCATCCATCCATCCATCCAACCATGTAAACAGGAAGTGTCTCCAGTCCCATCATTGATCTTCCGGTCTCTCCGCTGCTCTGTTATTCTTGTGTCTTGTTATTTATCTGCTGTCAGGTGGCGGGACAGCGGACCGGACCGGACCGGACCGGACTCTGTCTGCTCCCGCTCCGGTGAAAAGGTTAATCAGGACGTGTTTCTGCTGAAGGCGCCGTCAGCTCGCCTTCTTGGATCGGCTCTCTGCCTCACGCAGCGCCGGAATATTTTTGAATAATAATTGCTCACTTAGTATGCTGTTGTCATATGGCGTTTATTAGCATTCCGTCAAGTCAATGAGGCGTGAAAGGGCCAGATGCCGCGTCCTCATCTATCCTCCTACATTCCTGCCTTTTGTCAGTTATTAGAGCGTCAGTCTGATCGTCACTCCAGTGATCCGATGTCATGTATTTATTAACTGGACCAGTGAGTTTGAAATGAATTAATGACACTGTGGTCTACATCAGCAGACTGCTGAACCTTATTACTGCTGGAGTCAGTTACTTACTTACATGTCTTCAATTTGTTTTTTACAAAGTAAGTTTAAGGGAAGTTGGCTGGGTTCCTTCAAACCCAGACACTCCTGACAAAGATAAATCAGCTGCTCCAACATTAAACAACTGTATTTATTCACAAGTAATTAAATGTCACAACAGGCTGTTTGTAACTGAACCATAAAAAGCCCAAAGAGTTCTAGTTAAGCCACAAATCTCATGTTGTCTTGAGTTATAACCTCTTTTTCTCAGTTATTTATTTTCCATCCACTCACTGCGCTCATGTTTCCTAAAGTATAAAGCAGATAATATCCTGCAATAAAGGCGTTCATTCATAAAGTTTTCCTGACTTCTGCAGGTTCTCGGCTCTCTGTGATTTATGTCTTTGGAAGTGACTTTTATGGCGACGGTGGAGGTGAGAGGCAGCGAGGCGGACAAGTGGAAATCTCCAGTAACGTTATAACTCTCCATAACGGCTCTGCAGGTTGGAGCCGGTGGCCGGGAGCCAGAGGAGGGGCAAAGCTGCAGCTTTGTTTCTCTCCAACATTCAGTACCTGCATTAGCAACTCCAAACAGACCCAAATGACTGTGAGAAACGTTTTGCTTCAACAATCCAAAATAATCAAAAACAGAAAACACATCATTATCTGATGCCATTTCTAGATAATTACCTTCTTCTCTAGAAAAATGAGGTACTTTTGAGTTGAAAAGTGAAAATAATTGATAGAAAAACTCCTGAAAAAAAATTCTGAGTTTAAAAAGTAAAAACATAGATTTAAAAAAAAA
The DNA here is from genome assembly GCF_000485575.1 of Poecilia formosa. Classification (NCBI taxonomy): domain Eukaryota; kingdom Metazoa; phylum Chordata; class Actinopteri; order Cyprinodontiformes; family Poeciliidae; genus Poecilia; species Poecilia formosa. Next base: position 295,469 of record NW_006800300.1, on the reverse strand, counting down.
ATCTAAAATGTTAAGTTGAACTTCAGAAAAAAACTTGAAAAGTACTGAGATTTGAAAATTTAAAAAAATCTGAAAAATGTTGAGATTATTCTCATAAATTTTTAAAAATAAAAAAATCTGGTACATGAGAAACTGATATTTTGAAATTAATCTTAAATTTTCTAGAATAAAGTTTGAAATTTGTGAATTTGGAAAGTTAAAAAAGTTTTACTTTTACTTAAAATGTCAGAGTTTTTTCTGACATTCAGAGTTGCTAGAAACTTTTCAAACTCAGAAATGGAAATTTTCTGAGATTAATCCTAAAATTTAAGTTGTTTTTTTTTTCAAGCTAATGTTTGACGCTTCAGTCTGAAAATGTGAAAGTTTTTCTGAGTCTTTTGGAAGAAATTTGCTCCTTTTTCGTTTTTGATCATTTCAGATTGTAGTTTGAGGAAAAAGCTCCTCACTTCCAGGTCAGGACGATTTGACTTTCACTTTCGTAACTTTCTGACCTCACAGAGTTTAGAAACCGTTGGCCAAACCAGCATTAGGATGCTAATGGCTGCAGGATGAGTGATTTTCATTTAGGGCTGCGGCTTGGCGGGGGGGGAGGAAGACGTTTCGTTTCACTTCAGGTTGCAAGGTCAGTCCCGTCCCGTTATTTTCATCAGCGCCGCTGTAATAACGTCACAGCGATGTGATCGTTGGCAGTAAATCTACACGACTGAACCTCATTTGTTGGTGTCCTGACGTCGCGCTCGGCGCGCTGCCTGGCTCACCTCCTCCACCTCGCTGCTGGGATTCAACCAGGCAACACAGGAAGGTTAGATGATAATCCTGAAAACAGGAGGAAACGTTGAAGCTCCTGCAATTATTGTAGTTAATAAAAACTCCCTGGACAGCAGCAACAGTCCTCATCCTTACATGATGAATCGCATCATTAATAGAACTGATTGTGGCTAATAAAGCATCTTTATCCATGGATGAGCTAAATTCAAACTGCAGTCTGACCTCAGAATAACCCAGATATTATCCTGGTTTCTGCAGCTACTTTAATTTGTGGCAGATAAACATTTTCCAAAGGCTCCTGCAGAGGCTGGTTCATTTTTACAGCTCATCCCATTTTTTCATTACCAAAACCAGAACCAGTTTGTAATCTCAGCACTGGGTGGCAGAACCTGAACTTCAGTTTAATTCACAGCTTTATTTAATGCACAAGAGTCAAAAGTGACGATCAAATCCACACATGCTAGTAAATCTAAGTGGTGAAACGTTCAGTGTGATTTGAAACACTCGTACTAACCCCTATGAATCATTTTGGTGATTCTAACTGACCTAAAACAATAAAAGTTTAATCTGACTTAACTTCAGACAGGTTCATCCATCCATCCATCCATCCATCCATCCATCCATCCATCCATCCATCCATCCATCCATCCATCCATCCATCCATCCATCCATTTGTTCAAACAGGAACAAATTAGCATAAGTACAGTTACTTTGATACGTAGGAAGATTATTTATTTATTCATATTTAAAACTGAGCAGCACAGCTGACCTTTCAGTCACATGAATTTAGCGCTGCTAGTTTTGGTGGGTGTCAACATGGTTGACGTTAGCGCTTCAGGATTAGCTTCTGCTAATGCTATGTTGGTATATTGCTTTAGCATTAGTGAAACTACTGTTTATGGTTATTGCTGTCAGGTTATCACAGCTAACAGCTTAGCTAGCTGCACTAAAATGCTAATCACTCAGATTGGACTCTTCATCCATCTAATGACTGATGTTCTGGACTCAAAGCTCAGAATAACCCACCAACGTCACAAATGGCTCTCACCAAATATATCCATTGCTTTCCCTTGTTTCCATTGTGGATTTAAGATCAGAACGTAACAATGAAGTCCATTTTATAAATTAATCTCCATCTGATCCGTCTGATGTGATTAAAGCTGTGGACTTTTCTGCTGCTGGTATCACCGGATCGTCGGGTTAAATCCAGATTTAGAGTCACCTGTCGCTGTTCAGACTGAGACGATCAGAGAATCAGGATGTGGTCGAAAATTTATTCAACTCTGCAATAAATAAGACGGATCACTGATAACCGTCAACTATCAAAACGTCAGGAAACCCGAAACAGAACATGATGAGTAATTTCCCTCTTTAATGCGACAAATATTCTGTACATTTTACCTGACAGACAATCAATCTGTCACAAATATCTGACAACAGTAGAGTCCATTCAGGGCTGTTAGTCTGTTAGTTTCCCTCTGATTAGTTTCCATGCATCAGCAGAGCAAACGTCGATACACGGGGAAGTTTCTGCTTCATTATCTCTGGGATCTGCTGGATCCCAAAACCTCCTGAGCCAATTTCATTTCTGTGGAGGAAAATCGATAACGTCCCATTTACCTGCAGAGCAACCAGGCAGAAACCATGTGACCGGCTCAGCAGGTGGGACTGGGTCCAGAAACCAAACATTTACTGTTTTAACATGCAGTGGTTTAAATTTCAGATGAAACGTCTGCCTGTGATCTAATTCCACAAACACTCAGTTTGTTGTTATGATGAAATATCCGATCATGGATTCACCAGATAACATCTCATTAAAATAACATTTCATTACATTAAGTCTGATCAATGCACTTGGATCCACTCCATCAGTTTGTTCCTGTTATCGCCGTCCGAGGTGGTCAGAACTGAACCTGCACTTTTTGAATCCAGCTGTTTTAGAGATTATAATCCAGTTATGGGATCAAAGCTAAGAAATTAACAGCAACAATTTGGGTTATTTAATCTGTCGTAACAGAAAAAAGACACCTTTTTAAAATGTTTATTCATTTACAAATATTACAGTTTCAAACTAAACATGTAGATAGAAAATTAACTATTAAATAAAAGATTAAATATTTAACCCTGAGCTACATAAATAATTAGCTACATGTTGCTAACTAAATATTAAACTCCAAACTGAATATTTAACTCTGAGCTAGAAAATATGTACTTATCTAGACAAATATTTACCTTTATTTAGCTTCAAACTAAATATTTATTCTACTTACTAAATATTTAACTTCAAACTAAGTACTTAGCATGTAGCTACATATTTAGCTTGCTAGCTAAGACGTTTTTTCCTGACAGACTAAATAACAAATTATTGCTGTTAGTTTCTGTCTGTGTAACTACAGGCGGCGCCCCCTACGGGCCGCATTGATATGAATCAGTGAAATGTTTTCCACAGGAAATGTCATGAAAAAGGTCAAAAGGTCGCATATTGAGGAGCTTCTGAGCTGAGAGTGAAAGACCTCTCTGAGCTCAGCTCACCTTCTGAGGATTAAGGTCCGACCTGAGGGTCAAAGACAATCAAAAAGTTGAGTGGAAGGAAAAAATGTGGCAAAAACGTACAGATTGTCAGGCTGGTCATAACCATCCAGATGAAAGTTAAAGTTTGAAACACATCATGCTGACCTCAAAACTTTTGTTCAATTTAGCAAATTTTTATTTTCAATTTTTCAATCAAATGGAAAAGTTGTTTTTTTTCTTCCAACTTTTCGACTTTTGAAGTTTCTTGTTTTTTTTCTAATAAAAATTCTGAATTTAATCTCAAAATTTCTGGCAAATTTTAAACTTTTGAAACTCAGAAATTTCGTTTATTTTTGTTTGTTTTTTGTTTTGTTGTATTTTGCTAGAAAGTTTCCCAGATTAAATTCAAGATTAGTATTTTTTTTTCTAGTGATTTTTCCATATCAGAAATTCTTCGGATTCAATTCAAAATGTGTTTCGTTTTTCTAAAGGTTTTTGACTTTCCATAAGTTTTCAAGTTTTACTCTTGAAAATTTCTGAGGTTAATCTCAAAATTTCTGATTTTCTTTCTAGCAAATTTTCAACTTTTCAAACTCAAAAATTTCTAGTTTATTTCTAGAAAAATTCTGAAATTGATCCTAAAATTTGAGGGTTTTTTCTCGCAAATTTTTCCATTTTGAAAGTCTCCAGTTTTCTTTTGTTTTCTCAAATATTTCTCATTAATCTCAAATTTCATGGCAGAAACTCACCCTCCTTCCTTCTGTACCTTCCGTCCTCCACCATTCATTGCAGGTCTGTTTCCGGACTCTCCTCGGAGCTTTTCTCCTCCTGGATCGGATCGACCATCAGTCGCCTCATTTCTAACTCAGCAGCATTTCGTCTTGTTTTCTCTTTCTTCTGCAGTCTGGTTGCTCTCATCTTTTCTGTTTTCTCATCTGTGATGGTTTCGCTGTTGGAGATGAAACTGTCGGTGAGTGTCTGTGCGTAAAAGCGGAGCGCTCCCCGCCGCATGACGCGCAGTCAGGGAAAGTAGGAAAACGTTTTCCAGGCGCATTTCTGACTTGGTGTCCGTCTCCCGCTCAGACCTGTTGGGTTACAGAAACACGCCGGACTCCTCCGCCCGTTCGCGCAGTTGCGTTTTGTGGATTTCCTCAGCGACCCTCATGGAGGATCACATGTATTTATGCAACACCAGTGCCATAAAGGACTGGAGCTACTTCCTGTCTAAGATTTTGCCTCTGGTGAATAAAACCACCGGCTTGGTGAGCATGGACAAACCGGAGGCGGTGACCGCCGCGGTGGTGACGTCTCTGCAGCCGGACGGGGCAATAAGCAACCCGCCGCCAAACTCCAACCAGACCTCCGGGATGGAGCACATCTTCCAGTACTCGTACTCGGAGAACGACCTGCTGCTGACGGACTACCGGACCCCGGCCCGGGACTCCATCCCGCTGCCCAAGGCGGTGCTCTACCTGGTGATGGCCGCGCTGGTGGTGGTGGCGGTGGCGTACGCGATAGTCGGACATCTGGTCAAGGATGTAGTGAATGACTTTGTTGGTAGGTGACCTCTGACTCGGTCCACGGTGCGTGACAGCGCGTTGGGTACATGGAGTCCCCGTGACGCTTAAAGCGACATGTTGAATTCATCCCAGCAGATAAACGTGGAGGGAAAATCCCAACATTCAGAGGAAGATTTCAAACATCCCTGTCAGTTTATTATTGTTTATTAAACCTTTATAATCTGAACATTACAACAATAATGTTCTAAACTAATTTCCGTTGTTGATTTTTGTGTTTTTATGATGAACTTTGAACCGCCTTTTGATAAACAACTAAAATTTGATTGGTGGAAATTCAGGTTCACTTAAAAGTACAAGTATGCTAAATATTTAGATTGCTAACATTTAGCTTAAGCAAAATAATGAATACAATTAAATATTAAAACAGCATAAAATAATCAGCTTGCTAAGTAAATATTTGGTTTGTAAGTTAAATATTTAGCTAACTAAATATGTAGTTCACAAGGTCCATATTTAGTCAGCAATAACTAATAAATAGGATTTAATTGGATGAAATATTTAGCTCCAAATTAAATATTTAGTTTGCACAAGCATATTTAGCATTCTAGGATCTAAATATTTAGTTTACAAACTAAATATTTAGCTCAAATCTAAATCAAACAGCTTGAAGCTAAATATACATTTACTGCACATTTAGTTAGCAAACTAAATAAAGCCAAACATTTAACTTGGAGTTAAATATTTAGCTTTTTAATTAAATATTTAGTTTGAAACTGTGACATTTATAAATTAATAAGATGGTGGAAGATGATTTTTAGAAATGAACCTCCATTTTTTTATTTTAGACTAATTAAATTAATTTAATTTTTAACTGAGTAACTTTATAAAAATCGACTCGCTGTGCTAATTATCTAAAGCTTTGGGTTTTCATCAGATTTAATTCACCATCTCAAGTAAACACTTTAAATGAATCGCCCTGCATGTGACCTGCAGTGTTTCTGTTTTTTTAAATGAAGGTTTGATGATGTTCTAATTAACAGAGAAGCTCACTGAAGTTTCAGCTGCTTGTGCTGAAGCCTCTCAGAGCTAAACCTCCTTTTCTCCAGAGTCAGAGGGAATAAAAAGCTCCTCTTAACACTTTTAATCCTAATTTAATGAGCGGAGCAGCTCGGCGGCTCCCTGGCAGCCTAATGGATGACGTTTTCACCGAACATGCAGGAAACTCTCCTCTCTCAGTAATCTGAGTGATTCTGACGTCCAGCAGATAACCTTGTGAGTGACCCCCACTGTCAAACTACAGCATCAGCAGCAATAACAGGGAGTGTTATTGTATTTTAAGGAACTTCCTGTTAGAAATGTATAATGAATGAGAGAACGATGAAATGGTCTATTTTTAGTGGCGGCGGTGTTTGATAGGGCTGCCTTGGCCGGATTGCCAGGCTGATGAGGTTTAAGTTGAATGTTTGACTCTGTGGTGTTTGGTTTGTGAGCGGGTCGGGACAGACGGGAACAGAATGCACCAGGCAGAACATTATGACCACTGCTGGAGGCAGTGGAGAGACGTGTGAGGCAGGAATGAACTCTTTCTTATAAAGTCGATGCGTTTGCTCAACACATTAACGTTGGTTGTGATAAAAAATTGTTACATTTAATAATGTTGCAGTTTTTTGATAACTAGTTGAGACGCTCATAATGGCTCCTGTCATGAAAATTACCGAGCCCGTTTTAATCTATCATGTGATTAACTGATTGATTTCTTACTGCGACAGGCTATCATGCTAACAGATCGACATGCGGCTACCAGACTATACGCCTCGCTGTTTTTATTTTTAAGCAGTTTTGAGGCTCTGAGGCAAAACCTGAAACTGCTGCTGGCCAGTTACTGAGCAGTCTGTTGCTAGGTAACCAAAGAGTGAGTCTGTTGCTAGGTAACCAAAGAGTGAGTCTGTTGCTAGGTAACCAAAGAGTGAGTCTGTTGCTAGGTAACCAAAGAGTGAGTGAGCTAGTTAAAGCGACCAACGTAGCTTAGCTGTCTGAGAGGTTGATCAGAATTCAGTGAATATTCTATATATTGAATATTAATATTCTATCAGCTGTATTATCCATAGATATTGATCGTGTCTCAATAGATATGATTATTGATTTATTGACCAACCCGCGTCTATAATTATTGAAACGCCTGAATAATCAGAACATGGTCACTTTAGGAAACGATTCTTTAAATAGACTCACTTATGGAGCTAATAGCGAAAATTCAAACTGGAAGACTCCATCCCCTCCGTTCGTCCATCGGCGTCATGCTCATCTCCGACCTCAGCGCTGGACCTCACCTGGCGTGTCCAATCATCAATCAAGTTCAGCATAAAAGGATCCACACCCAAGTCATCGGCCGCTTCCCAGCTGCGTTCAACCCACCACCGCCCCTTCTCCACCCTCATCCTTCGGCTCTCCAGGATGGCTCCCTTTCCAGACCTCCACCACCAGTGTCGGGCCCCGGGGGAGAGCATCCCTAATCGGTTATCGGGATGTTCATCGAGTTCACATCAAATCTCGGCTCAGATCAGCTGCCGGGGCCCGAGCGCCAAAGAACTGTTATTCATTGCTGTCATTAAATCTTTTAATTGTTCCTTTTTCTTCGTCTGAGTCTTTCCAGATTGAATTACTACTGGGTGTTTATACGGAGCAACAAATATGTCAAGAATCTTTAATAAAACTTTTTAAATGATTTCTAATCCAAAAATGCTGAAAATGTAGCTTTGTTGTGTCATGTTGGGTTTTATTGAGGTTGTGCAGTGAATCCACCGCCTCACCTGTCCACTTGTGTTCAGACGGCGTGTTTCTGCTGTCCGACTGAAACGTGTCCGTTCTGCTGCCCGCAGGTGGAGGCCGGTCGATCGTTGCTGAAGGCGACGGCGGCGAAGCCAGTGAGCCAGGTAAAACAGCAAGCTGACGCGGGTCACGGTTGGCAGCACTTAGCTTTGCCACAGAGACGCCGCCGCCGTCCCCTGCTCGGCTTTAAGAGCTTGTCCTCGTCCCTTCCTCACCTACATTTCACACAAACACTCGGAGGAGCAGCTGCTCGGCTCCTGGGCATTTGGTGGAGGTGTAAATGTGGAGCGTCTGTGTTTTCCCTCACACCGGAGGAAGGTTAAAAACACACACAGGCTGTCAAACCAAAACAAAAGCCTTCCCTCTTCATGCATGCAACTGGTAGAACAGGAACAATGATTGCATTTATTTATTTTTCTATAAAATCACATTAAAACCAACTTTTGCTCTATTCAGTTTTAAGTTTTCATCATAATTATATTATACTTTATTGTCAGTATAATATAATCTGAAAGATCGAATTCCTCTCCCCTTTCAGTGCTACAGAAATACATTCAATTCATTGTCATTAATTACTAATTAACTCTCATAATATTACGACTTTATTCTTGCACTGTTATAACTTTATTCTCATAGTTAAGTGTTTTTATTTTCTAACACAACGTTGAACAAAAACATCTAAATGTCAGAAATTTGATATATCAAACTCAAATCATAGAAAGTATTGGTATCGCTAACAGTGGCCCTGTATTTATAATACATATTGAAAACCTCCAATGCTTGGTGCAAAAAACCTATTTATCATCAGTCTGACAATCATAATAATAAACTTTTTTAAAAACTTGCGGAGTGACTTTCTGTTTCCGTGTGAGAGCAGATCCTCACCGTTTCAGACGGATCTGTGTGGGTCGGAGAACCCCGCTCTCCGTAGCTGTCGGCGTTAATCTCGGCTTCCCGTCTGACAGACAGTGATTGATGCGTCTCTCTTCAGAAAACCTCCATCACACCAGACGCTCGCACAGAAACAATTTTATGCCGCTTTGCCTCTAATGGAACCACAGAGGCTGAACCCACAAAACTTTATGCTGAAAACGTTTTTTTTTATTTGCTGTTTGGGTCCTTGACGCTACAGTTAGCTTAATATGTCTGCTAACTCGTAAACAACTGCATTATTATTCTTATTATCCCAGAGCGGTGGTGGGCAACGCTAGCTAAACAGTTAGTTATACTAACACTGAAGTACTAATCTTAAACATTAGTTCTAATTCTGATGCTAACACTGCTAACATGCTAATGCTAAAGTGTTAAATTCAATCATACTGATGTGTTAATGACACAACATATGTTAAAATGTCATATATCATGCTCATCAGCGTCTAATTCGATATTTTGCGCCTGTCTGCACGGTTTGTGCTTCAGAAAGTTTGGATCTTTTTCACATACTTTATTCATGGTTTCAGTTTTTTAGTTGTTGCTAACTCTGTAGCTCATTTGCTGCACCGCACTAATGGTGGAAAATCCACCACTGTCCAAGATTAATTAAAAATTACACCTTTAAAATCAAATAATTCACCGTTTGTTTTATCAATCCTAAAGTTTGCTTGGATGAGGTTGTAGAAGCTTTAAGTAATTTAGCACTTCATAATTTATCCAGAAAAAATTTAATTAGCGTTTTCAAAGATAATAGCAGAAATGCTAAAATGCTAGATAAAAAATTAGGCCTGCTTTTAGCACATTGGTGGAAGTTTGCCCACCTTTGTCCAAGATAAATAAAAAATAACACATTTAAAATCCAGTATCTAACTGTTTGTTTTGCCGACTCTAAAGTCTTCTTCATTGAGGTCCGAAAACATCGCAGCCTTTGTTTTGGGAAGTTTCACCCATTGCACTTCCATTTTTTCATCTCTCTTCAGCTTGGGTGTTTGACCCGCCTCGATCCGCCAACCGCAACAAGATGGAGATCAGCTGCATCACCAGCAACTTGCATGAGATGAGCGACCTGGCCGAGCGGCCGCGGCTGCTGGAGATGGGTTACGTATCGCTGAACCACACCAGCTGCCCGAACGCCAGCCGGCCGGAGGAAACCGTCTTCACCGTGGACGAAACCCTCCAGCGCCATCTTCCCGACTCTCAGTCCGGGACTTAAACTTCCTGTTGTTGTCCTGAGAGAAACAAAGCAGCATTCTTCCTGTTTGGGGTGGAATCACCAGTTGGTTGTGGGTGGAAGCTTTAATCCTTTGCGGCATGGCCTGCAGGACAGCAGTTGACGCTGCGTGACGTTGGGCCACGTCGCCGGATGCTGGTGTTTGTTTTAATGGGACTCCTTCATGTCAGGATCAGTGAAGAGAAGCAGCACCAGATTCATTTGGGTTACAGATGGACTGTCCCGCCAGCCCCCATGCTTCATCCCTGTCATCATGACCTTTTCAGTACCAAGCTTTAATGTATTACACTCTGTATTCACATTTATCACCTGAAATATGCACCTCAGTGCTCAGTAAATTAGTGTTAACTTTGCATCAGACTGGTCTTTCTGTGCACAACGTTGTTAATACTGAGGGAAAAATATCCACCTTGAAAAGCCTTTTTGTAACGTCATGCTATTAGCTTGATGTAAAAAAGTGCTAAGTCACGTCTGAGCGTTTTGTTCCACCCAAATGCAAAAAAACAAAAGAGCTTTGGCGAAAACAATGAATGTCAGCATAGCTTTTTCAGTGTTCGTTTACCTGTTTTACCTCACTTTTAAGGGCTGCATGCTGCTGCTGACACTAAAACCTCTGCATGCTGTGATCATCCTCTCAAGCACATACAGCAGCTGTAAGGTAAAATATTATAAAAATACTGTTTCCACTGTTTCCTGTTATGCCTATTAACACCTAGTGAACAAAAAACCCTGAAAAAATATCAGTTTTTTACTTGATACTGTCAGTCACTGTAACCTTTTTCAAATTTATGAATCAATAAAGTTATAGATGAGATGTGTTTGTTACCGTGAAGCTAGCTAACTAGCTAGCTATGAACAGCTTTTCTTTTTAGCGAGCTATCTCTTTAGCTGTCCACCTGTCGAGATAGATAGCTATCAATCTATGTTGCTATCTAGCTAGCAGCATAGCTATCTATATAACTACCTAAATAACTATATAGTTTGCAAGACAGCTACATAGTTAGCTCGCTCACTAGCTACAATGAACTGTTTCTGTGTTTAGCTAGCTAGTTGTGTAAATATTTAACTATCTATGTAGCTAGCTGCATAGCTATCAATCTATGTTGCTATCTGGCTAGTGACATAGAAAGCTATCTGTGTATGTAACTAGAAAGCTGCATAAATGGCTATACGGCTACACAATTAACTCAGTTACAAAGATAAATAGGAAGTTTTTGTTTAGCTCTCAATATTACTAGATACACAGCTAGATAGTTATGCCACTAGCTATCTATGTAACTAGCTAGATAGCTACATAGGTAGCTAGACACCTACATAGTTAACCTGATAGCTGCCTAGCCAGCTAGCAACATAGATGACTAGGTATCTAGCTAGATATAAAGATAGATAGCAGGAGGACTTTGATGATGTGTGCATCAGTATAGGTTTTCTACACCCAACCATTCGTTGACAACTTTGCCACCTTTGAGGTTTCTTCTTACTCTGACCAGCTGCTGTCCTCCGAGGACGCAGTGAAAATGCAAATGAGCAGAGCCTGCAGATCACACGTGTTTGATGTGAACTGAATTTAAAATAAGACTATCTGTGTGACCTGTCCAGGGTGTACACCACCTCCCCTGGGGACCTTGAAGACAATGGCTGGAAAGATAAACCGTGTTTACTATTCTTTAACCAGGCCAGTCTACACTTCTCTCACAGTTATAGTAAATTTGTAGTTCTATAGCTTCCCACTTAGAAATGAATGCTACCATGATAAAAGCCAGAATCTCTTCTATCATTGTGTCAAACTTTTATTTGCACATCCTCAGATCACCTTGCAGTATGTTGGTCCTTGCATAGCTATTTGTCATACAAACTACTTACAGGACAAAAGAAGAAAATCGAGAGTTGTGGGTAAAACAGGTGGACAGCTATCAATCTATGTCTCTGCTACTGGCTATGCTAACTATGTTAAAGCTTCAACATAGTTAGGTAGACAACTATATAGTTAACTCAATATTTACATAGGTGGCTAGCCCCACACATTTTTGTTGTTGTCAATTTTACACACTTTATGTTTTCGATTTGTCTTGCTGCCAGGGCAGCAGTGCCACCAACTGATACAGCAGCACCAGACATTATTCTGATAAAAAGAATATGCATCTTAATATAAATGTTTACTGTTATTTTAAACTACAATTGTGTTTTCATGATGCAGCAACTTTCTCCACATCTATAAATTACTTAAATCGTGATTTATTTATTGTTCACAAGACTTTGCAACGACATCATTTAGGACAGAGATTTATTTTCAGATCCAACAATACACATCTCATAAGGCCGGTTCTGTCTGTTTATTACTGATGTTTCCTGGAAGTGTTTGGTTTTAGTCCTCAGGCCACCAGCTGGACCTGCTGGGTTCTGTAGGTGTCAAAATCCCCAGGAAGAGTGTCTGAGAAGATTCAAAAGACAATGTCAGGTCAAGGTCAGATGATAATTTTGCTTATTTTAAGGCGTCAACTTGATCTAACTGCAGATACATGGTCTGAACCGGAAGTGATCCGCGCCACCTTAATAGACATGCGCAATGCATATTAAACCCTATGGCTCCAAGCCCAACAAAAATAAATTATATGGATACTGTGTAGATCAATGTGCGAGAGAAAGATACATGAACAAAATGGCTGCTGTTGGGATCAACCCATATGAGACGAAGAAGGAAAATATGTCAGACGATGTGGACAAGCTGCTTCCGGTCTCAGATTAATTCACTACTGAACATGAAGAGTGCGTAAACATGCAGGAGCTTCGCGGCCGGATGTCTTAACGGCTTTTTAAAAGGACGTACGAACATTTCAGGTGAATTACAGGTGACTGGCAGAGTCAGTACATGTAGCAATATACACCAGGCTACATGTCCGTTTTAGCTAGCGGATAAAAGCTACGTTAGCTCAGCTGATTTAGCTAGTTCGGCAGTAAGTACTACAGTAAATATCACTGTATATATTAGTATTACACAGAGGTCGGTAGAGTACTCAAAAATTGTGATCGAGTAACAGTTGTAATGTACTTATTATTTATAAGTTAGGAACGAGGCTAGAACTAGTTTTTCCTAAGCTTGTGGATTGTTTATTGTTGTCATAGCAACTGCCTGCAAAGATGGATTTTCTTTTTAACTTTCGCTTCTTTTTCGTCATTTACTTTATTAATTATCTAGAAACACACAGGGAAAAAAACTAACATGAAAACTTAAAACCTAAAATTATCCGCTCAGAAACCCAACCAGCCAATCAGAACCAAGGTTGACGTTCAAAAGCATCCAAGATGGCTGCCAGTTGCACAAGTTCACATAAGTCTGACTTTACATTAGAACTGTATATTAAACAATGGTACCTACAAAAGTTGTGTTTATTTTGAAGCGAATTTTGAGTGAGTCAGATTTTTGTTGTTGTGGAAAATGCCTAAAACAGATGGAAAAGGTGGAAAACTCTCCAGTTTCCGCTCACCGTTGCAGCGGTACCGCAGGTTGGCCCAGATGATGTTCTCCTGGGAGAAGCAGAAGACGCCCAGCCGGCCTCCTCTCATCGTGGCGTCTATGATGACGCCGGTGTCTGCCACCATCTGAGGGCCCTCATAGAAACGGACTCTGCAGCAACAGCAGAGGGCAGCAGAAGCAGGTAAAATAACCTCAGTGGCGTTATTCTGCCACACTGCAGATGACATGAAAAAAGTTTGTTTGTTTTTCTTTAATTTACATGAAATTAAAACTTCTCGTCAGCAACTAGCAAGGAAAGATGGTACAAATAAATTCTGACTTCCATTCCTATAAAGATACATAACACTGACTAGTTTGTGAATTAAATATTAAGTTTGGAACAATGACATTTATTAGTGTATGAATAACATGGAGAAAATGACGCAGTCGTTCTGTTTCCTCTCCTCATGTTTTCTTTTTTTATTTTTAAGAAACTTCATTAAGCAACAAACAATCAAATAGATAGAAGAATACAACACTTACATTAATAACCAGGGGTGTTAATTTAATGCAGAAATTTACACATATGTATTGTTCCTCACGAGTTAGCAAAACTCAACAACTGAAACCTGAGTCCATGAGTGAAAGATCTGTTCAAAAGAATCAAGATCTGTTCAAAAGAATCAAGATCTGTTCAAAAGAATCAAGATCTGTTCAAAAGAATCAAGATCTGTTCAAAAGAATCACTTCCTCAAGCACAAAACGCACGGAAAGGTGTTCAGTATCGAATTGGAGCCTGTTGAGGGCGCTATACTGTGTTGTAACAGATGAGGAATTTAGCTTATGCTAAATACCGTACTGCTTTAGCATTAGTGGAACTAGTGTTTATGATTTATGCTTTAGGTTTAGCTAACTAACTTTTGTTCGTCGTTTTTCAGTTTTTATTTGAGAAACGTCTAAAACAGTGAAAAATTCTCGTTCCCGCGTTGAGCCCAGCCGGTACCTGATGTAGCCATCAGCAGGTCGGTGCTGGAGGAACCAGCGGTACGAAGTTTTGTCCTTCCAGCCCACGTTGCGAGGGTCTTTCCACAGGAGCTTCACCTGGTCTCCGGTGTCTCCGGTGTGCCACAGGGCGTTCCTCAGGTTCTCACCTGGACCTGTGCTCGACTTCACCGCCTGATCACAAACAGGAAGAGGAAGCAAACAGTTTGTTTATTTAATCTGTTTGAGCAACAAAAATTATTATCTTCTGTTAGAGCCTCATTTTCAGACAAAACCTTGAAGTGAAAAGATGAGTGTAACATGGGAAAAAGCCTTGGTACGTGTTAAATAATCTGCCAGTGGAGCTAAAACTTTTTCACCAACATTAAGGAATTATTTACTTAAAACAAGCTCCTATATCTTTCTGAAAAGTTACTTTTAAGTTAGTTTTGTCTTATTTCAAGTGTACTAAACTATCTGCACTAGAAACTAGACCAAAATACTTGGTAAGATTTTGTGTTTTTGCAGTGTAGAAGCTGCTTCTCCATGTTTGGTTCTGGTTCTGAGGATGCAGAACCAGAAAACCTGAGAGGTCTGGAAGGATGATACAACTACACCAGATCTTTAATGTGTTCTTGTTCTGAGCCGTTCAGTGATTTGAGAAGTTTTTTAAAGTGCATTTGCTGACATTGTTGCAGTAATCAATGCGACTAAAGATAAACGCATGGCTGTGTTTCTCTAGCTGAGACTTTAGTGTTGTAATCAGAAAAGTTCTTCATGTGATGGAAGCCACAGGAGGTGCGTACCTTGAGCTGGATGCCTTGCTGTGCCACGGCTCTGAACGGGTTCGCCTGCCAGTAGATCTGCTCCACCTGCTTCCACATCACCACGTAGAAGCTGGAGCTGTCCTGGTAGCCGAAGATAAACCCAGCGTAGTCGTCGTCCGTTACTGTGTTTACATGAAACGTTCCTTCAAAGTCCACGCCGCTGAACGCAGTGTAGCCTGGAGGCATAGTGAGAATGTTTAGAAAAGGATCTGACAGACAGAATGAGAGAAAATACAACCATACAAACCCAACCCTGCTCTTTTTATACAAATGAAGTGTTAATCAGTGGTGCTGCTAACTGAAAAGCTAGTTGTGCTAACCCTAAAGCACTAGTCAGAAACGTTGGTGCTGCTAATGCTAAAGTGCTACAACAACATGGTGTTTAGTGGAAGCTAATGCTGAAACAAGCTGTGTTCCCATTACACACTTGATAAGCAAAAGTTCAACACTTTATTCAGCTGAAAGCTAATGCTAAAACGCTAAACTTTAGTGCTTTAGCATCAGCTAACATTTACAAAACTACCAAGTAAAACATCACTTTAGATTTTATACAGAAATATAAAGTTAGGGGAAGCTAAACAAACTAAGCATAAACTTAGCTTCCCCTAAACAAATGTAATGGAAATGTTAGGTTTGCTTTTAGCGCATTAGCAGATTAGCGCAAGTGTGCCCACCACTGAAGTTAATCATTAAATTCTTATAGATATATCACGTTTATGGTTTATTTACTAGCCACTTTTATTAGGAAAACAAAAGATTTTCCCAAAATTTTTGTTCTTACCAACAGCCAAACCCGGGTCACTGTTCATAGTCTGGACGATTTCTCTTCCCTGCACACAGGAAAATGGACTTTAAAATAAATGTTAGCTCCACAGATCATTTGGTAAATAAGAAAGCAGTTTAAAAGCTCCCTGACCTGGTTCAGCACCACCCAGTTGGGGTCTATCTGCGCGTCTCCTTCCGGGTCCAGAACGACCGTCTGGTACTCCCTGAAGTCAGTAAGGGTGACTTCTGCATTTTCAGGACAGGCATCGATGGGATCGATGATGGTGTCGTTATCAAAATCCTTCTCACACACATCACCCACACCATCACCTGCAACAAGGAACAGAGAGGGTCCTAAGAAAAGAAAGTGCACCCTCTTTCATTGATATTAGGATAAAAAATGTAAAAGCTATGCTCAGAAAAGAATGTAAACTCTTTTTAGCAGCAGAAACTTTCAGTCTTCCACACCAATGTGATGGAATATCCTCCCACTCTGCCTCAGATTTATGGACATCTATGCATACTTCCTTGAAGCTGCAGTATGTAGCTTTTAGAAAAAAATAATAGATATTTTTACATATTTGTTGGAACTGTCACTATGTTGTGACAGCATGATATGAGACAAATAATCTGGAAAAAAATCTAGCTTCTCTGCCTTCTCCCAGTGCTAAGAAGCAACCAATCAGAGGCAGGAGGAGGGGCTTAGCACTGTCAGTCACACATCCGTGTGGCAGTGCTTTCCTTCCTTACTCTATGCTAAGCTGCTCAAGCTGGTTCTCATAGCTGTTATGGTAAGCTGTTTCTCCACCATTAGCACAGTGAGTGCATGAGATTGATGGACAGCGCTAAGCCCCTCCTCCTGTCTCTGATAGATTGTTTTTGGTCAGGATGAATTGGGAGCGATGCATTTCATCAAACACCAATAGTGGCCAATAGTAGCTCTGGGTTTGTAGCTTCTTTATTAGCTTGATGGTGACATGCTAATTGATTTCAGAGTTTTCTTGCACACCATCCAAGTCCTCCTGCTGAGGGTTGGGCACCAGACGGCAGTTGTCAGGACCAGGCGGCAGCAGGTCAGGGATCCCATCATCATCATCGTCGTCATCACACTCGTCCCCCTTTCCGTCCTTGTCTGTGTCCAGCTGAGAGCTGTTGATGACGGCTGGGCAGTTGTCCCGGGAGTCTTGGTGTCCGTCGCCATCACTGGAGACAAGTGATGGCGTCTCCAGTGAGTTACAAAACTCACACTGAAATACTCTGTCAGGTAATATGGTTGATGTCATTGATGAGGTCACGAGCCTTACCTGTCCTTGTTGGTGTCACATGGATCTCCAATCAAGTCATTGTCTGCATCCATCTGAGAAACATGGCATGAGTTGTTAATGTGGCAGAACTGGGTCTGTTGTGGCAGCAACCAGATGATCTGTTTGTGGCAAATAGTTGTGGTTGTCTCTGGAGACTCCTGAAACAACTGATAAGGTGCAGGAGGCAAGAAGGACCGTGTCTGCTGTGACTGTAGAAGGAAAACCTTGGATTTGGAAAAGCTGTGGTGAAGGAGTGTCATTTGCCCTTTGGGAGGTTCTGGAAACCCATAGGAAGGGATTCCACCAGGCTGTTTGGCTTGTTGGGAGACAACTTAGTATGATGATGTCCATTGGAGAACTCAGGGCAAAACAAGTCCATCGACTTGGGAGAAGTGGTTAAGAGGTGGACAGGATTTCTCCTGAGTCCCTGAAACCTTGGGACATTTTGGACGTATTGCTGTTGACACACCTCTTCACTGATGCATTGAGGGTAGGGACACCACACACAGACCTGGGTGGTGGTTTTGATTTAGTTTGATTCAGTCCTCTGATCCTGGAAATGTAGGGGATAAAAGACCGACTTTGTAACTGTCTTTATGTGGCTCTGAATGTTCAGGTCAGAGTTGGTCACTAAACCCAGATTTCAGTCTGTTCTCTAGTTTCCAGCTGTAATGACTGAAGCTGTGTGCAAACATTATTCCAAAATTACCACAGTGGTGCTGGTGAGAAGAGCTTTGTGGCACTAAAAAGCTTTTATTTTCTTATTTATTATAGTACTGATGTCAGTTCAATGGGACAACTCAGTCTTCCCAAATCTCAGTCTTTCCTGTCTTGCCAGATCCTTAGTTGGTCTTTCCTTGTTTCATGTCAGCGCCTGTCTAGAACAGCGCTGCGTTTTCAGGTTTATGTTTCTGGACATCTGGCGTATGCAGCACAGTGTGTTGCATAATTAATAAAGGTAGTGAGCCATCTACCTGTCTGCGGCCCTGTTGGACCCATAACTACCCCACCATGACAGAAACACACCCAGAAGTGGCAGTGTTTAATTTTAGAGCGCAGTTGATACGCAGGTCATAATAAAACGGAGGAAAAGCCGTTTTTCACCTGGTCCGGGTTGGGGACGTAGGGACAGCTGTCGCAGGCGTCTCCGACTTTGTCTCCATCTCTGTCTTTCTGGTCAACATTGGGAACCCTTTTGCAGTTGTCCATGACATTTATGATTCCTGGCAATTTTAATAATACCAGTAAATATGAAACAAAATTAAATTCTAAGTTGTTGATTAAATATTTATGATTTCTTTGGTGCTGCTTGTAAAGTTACACAGTTAGAAGTATCAATAAATTGGGTTATTAGCCTGTCTGAACATTGGGAAGTAATTTTTCAAAGCCATATTTTCACCATGTTCATTCGTTAATAAATGTCAATTTTGAACTAAATATGTTTAGCTTCATATTGAATATTTAGCTAGCTCAGAGCTAAATAGTTTTCTAGCAAAATAGTCAGCTAGCTCAATAAATATTTATGGAGTTAAATAGTTAACTTGCTTACTAAATATTTAACCTGCTAACTAAATACTTAGCTTTCTAACTAAATATTTAGTTTGGAGCTAAATATTTTGTTGGCTAGTTAAATATTTATTTGCACAAATATTTATTGGACTAACTGACTATTTAGTTCCAAATGGCACATTTATCTCTGAGATAAATGAGTATTTAGTTAGCTCAACTTGCTAAATAAGCATTTAGTTTGATGCTAAGACTTTCATAAATAGGTAACATGATGAAAATGACTCAGACATGAACCTCCATTTTTTTTTCTCTTCATGCTAAGTATCCCAATTTATTGCTGTTATTTCCAAATGCCACCCAAATGAATTATAGTTTCTGTTTTTGGGGTGGCAGGATTCTTACCATCTCCATCTATATCTTCATCACATTCATCACCAAGTTTGTCCAGATCCGTGTCCTTCTGGTCGTTGTTTTTCACCGCTCTGCAGTTGTCGCACTCATCACCAAAGTCGTCCTCATCGATGTTTCTCTGATCAACGTTGGGCACCAGCTTGCAATTATCCTGCAGACGATAAAATTTAGTCTCTTTCTTACCAAACCAGTAGAAAACCTGAAGGTCTTTCTGCTTGTGTGTGAACCTGTGTGTTTGGGATCCCATCCCCATCTGCGTCATCATCACAGGCGTCTCCAATCCCATCGTTGTCGGCGTCCTCCTGGCCGGAGTTTGGCACGGTGAGGCAGTTATCCTGCAGACACAAACTCTTGTTAGAGTGTCTTGCACTAAACTGACCTAATATGGGAGTCATATTTACTGAACAGTACTGGTCTTGGAAACTCACCTTGTTGCAGGTCAGGTCAGGACAGTTCAGCTTCTCGTCAGGGAAACCATCGTTGTCGGCGTCCTCCTGGCCGGAGTTTGGCACGGTGAGGCAGTTATCCTGCAGACACAAACTCTTGTTAGAGTGTCTTGCACTAAACTGACCTAATATGGGAGTCATATTTACTGAACAGTACTGGTCTTGGAAACTCACCTTGTTGCAGGTCAGGTCAGGACAGTTCAGCTTCTCGTCAGGGAAACCATCGATGTCGGTGTCCGTTGCACACAGGTATCCATTACCCGCCCATCCCACTCCACACTGTGAATTTTAGACATCATTTAGGAGCTTGTTTCATAAACTTATCAGCCATCCAAAGTACAATCTGGGATGCATCACCTGACATTCGATTGTACCCTCTCGGTGGACGATGCAGTCGGCGCTGGCTTGGCAGGGACTGGGCTGGCCGTTCCCACAGGCTCTCTCAGGCCTACAGCCAAGCCGTTGGTCCCCAACGTAGCCGGGCTTACAGGGACCGCATCTGAACGAGCCCTAAGCACATTCAGAAACTTAAAACCCAAAGAGTCCAGTCCTACTGAACGGTTTACTATTTCTGTATGGAAACCCCCAGAAAACAAATACTTTAGCAAAAATGTGCACATCCCTGATAGAGAGACAGGTTTTAGTGAAGTCAATGACATGTACTGCTGTGGATACTGTAACTGTTAAATAAACATACATAACCTCTAATTAATCTATTGAGCTGAGAGAGAAATAAACAAAGATGTTTATACACTGCATAGTCCGGTAGATTTCAGATTTCAGTATTTTTTAACTGCATTGATTTTATTTGAAAGGAACAATGAGAATTAATGAACATACTGTAAATACACCTGATTTACCAAAACAAAAATAACATTAAAACAATATAATAAATAAAAATAAGAAATACAGTAATGATAAAAACTATGTAGCTGTACATATAACTATATAACGGTTCTGTTTGGTTGGATTCACATAAGAAAGTCTTTACATTTATAAAGATGCAGTAAAGTTCTGCAAAACCTTTGAGTTGAATTAAAGTAAACCTGAAATCCTTTCCTTTAACGATCTACTTTGCATATTTGCAGGAAACTGATATGAAATGTGATTTGTACTCACAGGAGTGTTCAGACAGACAGAGTTTTCCACACAGCCGCCGTTGCTGGAACCTTCACACTCGTCTATATCTTTGCACACCTTGAACAGAAAAACAGAAAAATATTCAGAAACCGACTCAGATAGACTCGTTGTATGTCATTGTTTACATTTGTAAATTTCACCCATGTGAACAACGCCGGAGGGCAAAAACACAATTCATTCATAGCTGCGGTAGAATGACTCTGTTAACTAAATGAAACCTGGAGATGGAGGTATTATTAATTTAATGCAGTTCAAGGGAAAATCATGCAAAGGGAAAAATTACGCTGAAAAACCATTGAAGAAAAACTCAAAACCACTTGTATTGTTTTCTTTATCATTCTCTGTGATGCTATGCTACATCAGACTCGTTGCCATAGCAACTGACTAACAACAGCTCCAGCAGTGTATCAGGATTCAACACCAAAAAACATGGAAACAATTCCCTCACAAAGAATTCAGTTTTCAGTCGGTTACAGTTTTATGTGTTCAGGCTTGATGTTTATTTTACGATAATTAAAAAGTGATCATCTGAACAAAGTGGTGATTGATTAGCTAATTTACCTGATTTTTGATTTTCTGTTAGAGTTGGTGTTTGGATCGCCTTTTAAAAATATTTTAACTGAATTCTGCTGCACATCTACATGTTAAGGTTGTCATAGTCAAGCTAGCAGAGCTGACTTGCTTCCCTCGCTAGTGTTTCTTAATTAAAACTTTTTCCTGACCCTGTCTAGTTGCCGTAGTGTTGAGAAGTAGTAGCAAAGCACTGTGTCCCTTTTCCTTTTAAATATCACACCTACATTTAAGATTTAGCGTGTTATGTTGACAGCCTGACAGCTAAAACCAATGCTAGTCATGGTCAGGGAGTTTGGGGTGAGATCTTGTAATCGTAACATTACGTTGCAGATGGAAATACAAAGATTTAGGTTGATTAATAATTTGTACTGTTAATACTTTGTAAGCCCATGTGTAGTCATACTGTTGTAACATCTGAGCACATTAATAATCAAAGTTTTGTAATGACCAGTCAAAAATATTGAATTCCCCCTATTCCGCTTTGTCACCTCCGTCACAGTCCAGTAGGAAAACCGCCAAAGAGTTGAGCTGCTGCGTCAGTGTTCCCATGTAATGTCGTTCTTCACCCTAACCTTTGACTTCAATTTCTAGTCTGGTCTCCAAAATGTTAAATTACTTACAGATGGAACAAAAATGTAGATAAACTACTTAAATCTAAATCTGCTTTGGGTATGAAAGCTATGGACTTAGCAGATCCTGACCTGTTTGTTGGCAGTGGCGTAAGCGAGTCCAACGCCCTGGACCTGAGGTCCGGTGTATCCTGCAGGACAGGAACCGCAGCGGAAACCTGGGGACGTGTTGATGCAGCGGACCCCCATGTGGCACGGCATCACCTTACACTGGAAACAGCACCGATAAATAAACAGATAAACAACTCAGGGAAGAAGATAACATGACGGTTGGTTTTGGTCTCTTTCCTCAATATTCACATATTCTGATACTTTAACCTCTCTCAAGCTTCATCCATCCATCTGTTTGGCCATCCAGCCATCCGTTTATCCATAGATCCATCAGTTTGACCATTTGTCTATCTGTTTCACCATCCATCCAAAGGCTGGACAATAAATCAATAACAATATATTGCAATAGACATGTGATCAATATCTATAGATAACCTGTCTGCAGGGTTGGTGGAGTCAACTGACTCACTCACTCACTCTTGGTTACCTAGCAACAACCTGTTGAGTACCTCATGCAGCAGCAGTTTCAGGATTCTCCACCGCTCCTCATAACTGCTTAAAAATCTAAAGCAATGGCATGAAGTGAAAACTGTGGATAAAACAGGAAATGTCACGCCTACAGATTGGCAGCATTTCAGATATTTAAAACAGAAAATGAATCAATAATTATGGACATCTGCTGATAGGGAATGCTTTTATCATTACGTTCTTCAGCCATGTTGCAAAGGCCTAATCCAACCATCCTTTCCTCCATTTGTGAGCAATAAAAACAATTCATTTTCCTAATCTTTAGGATCTCTACCTCGTCCACATCTGTGCAGTGCATCCCGTTGCCCTCCATGCCATCAGGGCAGGCGCCACACTGCGGGCCCTCAGGGGACTCTGAGCACTTCACACCGGGGTGGCAGGGGTTGGGCTCACAGGGGGAGACGGGCTGGATGCCCCCCATTCCTGGGAGAGGCGCCATGATGTAAACATTACTGCTGGGGAGGGGAGCCCAACATCCAACCAAACACAAACCAACCAACCAGCCAATCAGCCAACCAACCAACCAACCAACCAACCAACCACACATACAACCAAACATAACCAATCAAACATCCAACCAACCAACCAACCAATCAGCCTAACATACAACCAACCAACCTCACATCCAACCAAACATAACCAATCAAACATCCAACCAACCAACCAACCAATCAGCCAACCAACCAACCATCATCTGAACATTACTGCTGTGGAGGGGAGCCAAACATCCAACCAACGAAACTTACAATCAACATCCAACCAAACACAAACCAACCAACCAGCCTAACACACAACCAACCAACCAGCCAATCAGCCAACCAACCAACCAACCAACCAACCAACCAACCAACCAACCAACCAACCAACCAACCAACCAACCACACATACAACCAACCACCCTAACATACAACCAACCAACCAACCAATCAGCCAACCAACCAACCACCCTAACATACAACCAACCAACCAATCAGCCAATCAGCCAACCAACCAACCAACAAACCAATCAGCCAACCAACCAACCAACCAACCAACCAACCAACCAACCACACATCCAACCAAACGTAGAACCAATCAAACATCCAACCAACCATCATCTGAACATTACTGCTGTGGAGGGGAGCCAAACATCCAACCAACGAAACTTACAATCAACATCCAACCAAACACAAACCAATCAACCAGCCAACCAACCACACATACAACCAACCACCCTAACATACAACCAACCAACCATACATCCAACCAAACGTATAACCAATCATACATCCAACCAACCAACCAACCACACATCCAACCAAACGTATAACCAATCATACATCCAACCAACCAACCAACCAACC
>NW_006800300.1:259750-271706 GCF_000485575.1 Poecilia formosa | reverse complement strand
AATCAGCCAACCAACCAACCAACCATCCTCACATCCAACCAAACATATAACCAATCAAACATCCAACCAACCAACCATCATCTGAACATTACTGCTGTGGAGGGGAGCCCAACATCCAACCAACGAAACATACAATCAACATCCACCCAACCACAAACCACCCAACCAGCCAATCAGCCAACCAACCAACCAACCATCCTCACATCCAACCAAACATATAACCAATCAAACATCCAACCAACCAACCATCATCTGAACATTACTGCTGTGGAGGGGAGCCAAACATCCAACCAACGAAACATACAATCAACATCCAACCAAACCCAAACCAACCAACCAGCCAATCAGCCAACCAACCAACCAACCATCCTCACATCCAACCAAACATATAACCAATCAAACATCCAACCAACCAACCATCATCTGAACATTACTGCTGTGGAGGGGAGCCAAACATCCAACCAACGAAACTTACAATCAACATCCAACCAAACATCTGTTCATCCATTCATCTTTTTGACTTTGTTCATCCATCCATTCCTTCATCCATTTATCAAAGTACGTGCAGACATGTTGACTCTTAATCTTGAATATTTTAGTATAAACATCGTTATTATTTAATTTGACTAACTCACCACAGGCTTCACACTCCATCACTGTGTTCTTCAGAAACACTATTTCTCTGACCTGTAATAAACAACAAATCGACTGATTAAATTAACATCAGCTGCTCCTTTAATGTAAACAACACTTTTGGTGTAATCCAGACACAGTTTAGGTATGGAACTAAAATGGGGCCATAAAGTTTTTTCAAAAGACTTTGGACTTTGTTCAAAACTAAAAAAAAAAAAAACCTTGAATCTGAAAAGTCGTTTTGAACATTTCATATAATTGTTCTCGGTTTCAAATCTTTAATTTCTTTTTTTTTTTTTCAGTTTTAATTTTTTTTTCTTTGAACAAACTTTATGGCCCTGATTTAGCTCCATAGAATTCAGTGTTAATGAACCCATCTTCAGTCATCAGCAGTAAATGAATGCAACATTTTTAGGACAGTGAATGAGGTTTACCTGTTGCTTCAGCAGCTCTTTAATCTCAGCCAAAGCGAGGTTTGTCATCTTAATCTGACTGATGATTTCTCCATCTGGTGCAGACAGAAAACACATCAGCTGCAGTCCATAAAACATTAACACCCCTTCATTTAAACTTTTTCAGATCTTAACACATAGTTATGATGGCAACTAACTATGCCAATTTTCTCCCCCATTTATGGGGAGAAAGTTATTTCTCCCCATAATTTTTCTCATTATGGGGAGAAAAAAGTACATTTCTGAGGTCAATCTCAGAAATGTTCTAACAAAAAAAACTTGAAAATTTCAGTTTCGAAAGCTAAAAATTTCAACTTCAAAATTTTTGAACATTTTAGACTTTTGAAACTTGAAAATTTCATTTTTTTCTAAAAAAATTCTATTAATCTCAAAATTTGATGTTTTTTTCTAGCAAACTTTTGAGTTTTCAAGCTGAGAAATTTAATAGTAAATTAATAATAAACAGAAAATAGAAACAATAATTTAACAAAATAAACCAGAAACACAAAATAAGATGGCAAGAAATAAAAAAACAAAATATAAATCAACAATCAAGACAAAAAATAACTGAAACTAAAAGTCTAACCATCAGTTTGTCTTCCAAGTCTCAATTTATTGGACAGTAAAACATGTTGTTTTTTGTTCCTGCTGTTGCCAAGTGAGTTTTTTGTATTTGTCAGTTCCTAGAAATACCTCTGGCTCTGCCAGCTGGACAGGCTGACGGGCCGCTGTGCCAACAGGAAGACCTGAAAGACCTGAGGGGGCGGATTTTACCTCCTGATGCATCAGCTGTGTCAACATCACGGCTCTTTGTGAACAAATGGTGGAGCCTCTGAAAACGGCCCGTCTTTCTTCAGATTTACTGCCTCTGCGGTCACGGCTGTGTACGTTTCTCCTGGTGTTAACAGTCAGGAAGCTCTGCTTGACAGCCTAACTCTGGCCGCTTGAGGATTCAGTCATGTAAGCCTGAAATTTCTCAGGCGGCGTCTGTTCAGTCTTACACAAACATCAAAACGGCTTACAAAGCAGCTCTGGGCAAACATTTCACATTTCTGTTAAGCTTTTTTTTTTTTTTTTTTGACCTTGCCTTGGGTTTTATTCGGGGGTTTATATCAAATCAACCTGGCCTTTAACAAATGGAAAACATGTTTTCTCAGAATATTTTGCTAACATTCAGTGTAATAATATGGTGAAATTGTTAAAATTCTCACTTTTATGCAGCTTTGCTTCTAAAACTGCATTTTTGTGGCGTTTGTCAGAATATGCAGTGAAACTGATGTGAGCGCATATATCAGACAATTTGTGGTTTCGAGCGTTTATATTTCAGACACGCTAAATTAACATCTGACACGTTCTAATGTTCCTGCTCCTCATCTACGGAACTCAAAGAATACCAAAACTATGCAAAGTACGTTGGTAACACACAAGAAATTGCAAAGCATAGGTAACTGAACCACACCACCAAAAAAATGACAGATTGTTTTCATCCAATCAGATCACAACCAGGTTAAAATACTTCAGGAAATGTCAGAAATTACAAAACCAAACAGCAGGATTCAGGAAAAACACAGGAAAACTTAATACACTTGAATTATATATGCCTACATCCCTTAAATGTTTTTGAAAAGTTTGCTACTCCATTGGTTATAAAAGTCATCAGAAATGTGCAAAATGTTAAAAACAAAGGGGAATTTTTAAATTGAAAACACTTTGAGTTCACTTTCCAGTTTTTCTTTTTCAAATAGACACTTTGTTAGTCTGGGACTAACAATCTGTAGCGGTCTTAAAACATGATTTTAAAGTCCACAGATCTTTCTTTTGAAACAGCTCATTCATCCACTGAAGTCTGAAATGTTTTGTCTCTGGCTCCAAAAGTGATTTTCCAGATATGGAGACGATAGAAGATTTTCTGGAAGCCGCATTTTCCAGCCAAGCCGCACATACACGAATGAAAAGCAGTGGGAGTCCAAAAGTGTCAACAAATGGACTGTGGTAGAAAGACTCTGGCTTTTCATGTGTCCAGGTTTATTCTAAATTAACCTGCTAAGAAGAGCTTATTAAAGTTCAAGTTTCAGTTTGCAGAAATGTTTTTCTTCACTTTTTATGACTGCCAACAGATCTAAGGCCTATTTTTCTTTATTGATAACCCAGTTGTTATCAGTACCGATTAGTGAAATAAAAGTTACAATAAATGTGCGAAACATTAAAATACAGAAGATGAAAAGTTGAAAACAGTAACATTAAAACTGACCATTTATTCCCACAAACGAATTTAAAACTCTTCTTACAAAGTGTTTAACTGAAAAGTTTAAATGCCATTTTATATTATCTTAATTGGATTTTGTGATATTTTATTGAAAAATTATATTTTATATTTACCATTATTAAGTGTAATAAACATTACACACAATGTCATTACGTTACACTGAGTGTAATATAATAAGTTATTTTTTGTACACTGTATATCGGTGTGACTCTTGGCCTCAATATTCTGCTAAAGTAAAAAAAAAAAAAAGTGCAATTGTGAAATAAGAAACCGCAAATTAAGTCATTAAAACACGTCACACCATCATCCTCCTGCCACTTCCTGTCGTCTCCTTCATCGTCTCCAGCAGTAGTAACATCAGGTTGCTGATCATATGACTTGTGTGATTCAAGAGTATTTGCATTGCAGTTATGCAAAATAAACCAGTTGTGATGCACCTAAAAAAAATCCTCATCCTAGCGCAAGATAAAAACATTTATGAAGAAATGTTTTTTAAAACTTGCCGTGTTTCAATTAAGCTAATTTATTTTCAAATTGCGCTGCGTTATGGTGAATGCTAAGGCAGGTATTGCTGAAGTGTGGTGAGTTGTTGCATCCCGTGTTCAGCGTTTCCCTTCCTGACCAGCAGATGATCAGGATGAAAGCTGGACCCTCCTGAGAGCGAAGAACAGGAAACATGTTCCTCTCATCAGGAGCGGCTCTGTTTGCCGACTGGATTCCACAGCAGAAAGAGACGCAAGTAAATCACTGTTTCTGGAGCCTCATAGCAATTATTTACAACTAATTATTGAGAGAATTTGAAACGTGCAGGAAATATCCACATGTCTTCATTAAAATGTTTGTTTGTTTACATGATGATAATAATGCAGCACTTTAGGTTAAACATGTAGATTTAGCTTCTTTATTTAGCTTCGTCAAAGTTTGTTGACTTTTAATTAGTTCTAAAAATATTAGTTTTTAGAACTAATATTCTAAAAACAATAAGCAACAACTGCAAACTGAATATTAAATATGAAGCAGGATGGGTTTACCCCTCTGTCCCGTTACGAGGTTTCCTCCCATGCAGAGGACGCAGGTCAGCGCTACAAACCGCAGCATGATGGGAGCAGCTTCGTCTTCGCTGTCCTTTCCTGGACTCGGCGCTCCTCCCGTTAGCCTGACTTTATGTCCCTCCCCTGCTCTCTGCCCCATCCTCCGTTCCTGAGTTATACCTCCAGCCCTTCCTCTAAAGCTCCAGGAGATGGAGAGAAAAAAAACTGATTCTGCACAACGCACACAAACCAAAAGGTAACAACGCCGTGGTTTGACTGTGATTTAACTTTACGGACAAAAATAACATTTAAATGTTGCAGTTTCGTAGACGGTGATAAAAAGCTAAATTAGTGAACAAATAAGAAGATCCAGTTTGCACAAAAAGACTTTTTTATGCTGATTTTTGTCCCGATTTTACCCTTTTGTATTAAATCCACAGTCCAAATACAGACTGGGATAATACCAGTTTCCCCAATTTAAGGGTGTTTTCACACCCGTTAGTCTGTTAGACTCGGTTTGATTGGAACCAAAACTTCCTCATCTGATCCGCGTCCAGCTGCTGTGGTTCTGTCTCTGCTCAGAGTCAAACCAACCAAACCCTTTAAGCAACCTGTTCCCCTCGTGGCCTGTGGGGGCGCTGCAGCCTACTGAAGGAAACGACACAAAAACCTCTAAAGACACTCAGCGCAACTTCCTTCTTTACAAAATGTAAACAAAAAGAGAGCAGCGTCAGATTTTAGCAGTTGGAGGATTTCTATTTTCTCTTCGGCGAAAGAGAAAAGAGAAATCTTGTTTAGTCCACTTTAATCCAACTCCAGTTCATTTGTGCAGAAAGTCCGGTTTGTTTGGGGAGGTGTGAATGCTAATCAAAATCTAAAGTGAACTACAAACCTCGATCTCGGTTTGGTTGAAGTCAACCATAGTGTGGTTTAAATATCAACGACAAGCAAACCGGAGACCGCTCCAAAGAAGGAAGTGAACTACAACAGTGCATGGCATTCTGGGTAAAGCTAGCGTCTTTTTGTGTCGTTTCATTCAGTGGCTCTTGATGCAGCGCCCCCACAGGCGAGAAGGAGAACAGGTTTTTCAATTGGTTTGGTTGGGTTGACCGAGAAAATCACATCAATTTAACAAATGTTACAACTTTGATCCCAAATTGAACCAAATCTCCCAGACTGTCAGGTGTGAAAACACCTTTAGAGTTTTTTTTTTTTGGGGGGGGTTGATTACACATTCAAACCTCCCCAAACGAACCAGATGTTCTAGGCAAACAAACTGGATTAAAGTGAACTAAACCTGGCTGGTGTGAATGCACACTTAGTCAATGAACGGTTTTCAAGAAATCTCTTGAACTGCAGAACAATCAGTGTGTTTATCAAAAATCACTGAGTCAGTAAGGAGGCACCATAATCAAAGATGGACAATCTCCAAAAGTTAAACCTCAGGCTGGAAATTCAAAATATTACACTGACACTATTAATCAATTAGTAATAGTTGTTTTCTCCCTTGCGAACAAAAAAACACCATAACACAATATTTCTCTTGATTTCATTTATTCATAGAAATTTGCTTTCGTCTCAGAAAACAGGAAGAATGTTAACCTCCATAACACCTTTAATTTCTGATGGAGAGTTGAATAAATTTGTTCTTTTTTGTTTCTTTCTGAATAACAAAAGTTGACCAATTCTATGGAGCTAAAATGGGGCCGTAAAGTTTTGTTCAAAAGAAAAATAATTGAAACTGAAATTATTTTGAAACTAAAAAAAAAACTTTGAAACTGAAGATAAATGAAAATGAAAAAACTATTTGAAATTGGAAAATAAATTGAAACTGAAAACAAAGATTTCAAACTGAAAATGAAGGATGTGAAACTGAAGAAAATGTTCAAAACTATTTTTCAGATTCAGTGTTTTTGAGTTTCATTTTTTTCAGTTTGAAATCTTTTTTTTCTTTCAGTTTAAATATTTTATTTTGGTTTCATATCTTTTTTTGTTTCATTTTTTTCAGTTTCAAATAATTGTTCCGTTTAAATATTTTTTTGTTTCAAGCCTTTTTTCAGTTAGTTTTGTTATTCTTTTGAATAAACTTTATGGCCCAAATTTAGCTCCATACAGTTCTAAGGAATAAAAGTATGGATGCGGCACCATGGCCTTGTTGCCATGTGGCTCCTGAACCGCCGCTGGGTCACCAAGCAGCGCTGGGCAGGGTGCAGATTCTCCCAGACTCATAATTGAGTCCAGGTTTGGCTGCTGTGTGAAACGTTTGCCTTGGTATTTACAGTCCTCCAGCTTTGTAAAATGCAAAAAGCACCATGTTGCTCCAATAAAAAGGGTCTCGTCCGGGCAGAGATCAAACTGCTCCTGTCCTTATGGAAGGAAGGGGAAGTCGGGCGGCATCAAGTCCGATGCAGTTTCACCAGAGCCTCGTCTTACTCGGCTTTCTTGACCTTCCTCTTGCGAGCGCCTTCGCTCAGCTCCTCTTTGCTTTTGAGCGGTGAAGACGGAGCGGCGCCGGCGGGAGGATGATGGTTGTCCTCCTCGCCGCCGCCCAGAGGAGAGCCGAACAGCAGGTGGCACGTCCAGGACTCGACGAGGCTGAAGGGGGAGCCGTGAGAGTGGCGGGCCGTCATCACCACCTGGAGGACAAAACACCCACAACTTCAGCTTTATCTGAACTCTCGCTTCAGGTTGGTGTCAATCTGTTCACCTGCTACTTAGTTACAGACCATTAACCTAATCAAGTTGGGTAGCAACCAGTTACATTTACTTGAATAACATTTTTAAAAATATACTTTTTCACTTGGTTGTACTTTTTACTTTTACTTGAGTGATTTTATTATGAAGTATTTCTGCTCTTACTTGAGTAAATTTTCTGGATTTTCTGCCCACTGAATGAAAAACAAACATGTTTTAACCAAAACTTCGCCAGACACACACCTGCAGTTTCTGTTAAAGNTTCGCCAGACACACACCTGCAGTTTCTGTTAAAGTTTAGTTTTTTATTGATGGAAACCGATTTGGAAACATTTTCTTTTGCCTGATTTTGGTTACTTATATGAATTCTTGTCATTTTGGTCTATAAAATGTAAATATTTCCGCTTAACTTTATATTTTGGTCCGTCTGATGATGTAATTTTTAAATATTAAATTATTGATATTTGATCAGTTACTCAATACTTCAATAGACTTTTTACCAAATACGTTTTTCCTCTTATTGAGTAATTTCTTGTATGGCTACTTTTTACTTTTAATTTAGTAAAAATATGTTGCAGTGCTACTCTGACTTGAGTATAATGTTTGGGTACTCTGCCCACCTCTGACAGATATGTACGGTAACCCTGAAGTGCAAACTATTTCAACAATTCACTAAACACAACAGCATTAACAAAATGGAAGAGGTGGATTCCTGAGACATCCCTGACTGGATGATTCCACTTTTGACTTGTGTTTAGTTAATGTGTTTGTGTTTTTTGTCTTGGACGGCTACTTTTTACTTTTACTTTCGTAAAAGTATGTTGAAGTAGTGCTACTCCTACTTGAGAATAATCTTTGGCTACTCTACTCGCCTCTGGCCGTACGTAATGTGATATCCTGGTTTCTGGTGAGGGTTTTACCTTCGTCGTGGCCATGAAGAGGGTGAAGACGAGGATGAGGGCGCTCTTGGATACTGGCATCCAGTGGGACTCTTGCAGGGTGAACAGAATCGCTCCGTACAAGCTGGCTTTAGTCGGGCTGCCGAGAGCAAAGAAAAGCTGAGAAAATGTTTCATCAACCTACAAAAATTATTATGCTTCCTTGAACAATCATACAACCGTACACATTTGAAAAGAAGAAGTGGAGCCTCCTGCACAACCAACAAGGATGCACCAACTGGTTTCTGGCAGGGTTTTAATAGTTTTCGGTTTTCCACTGTTTTTATTTCATTGTGAATTTTTGTTTTCCTAATTGAGTTAATTTAGTGTTTGCTAGCTTGTGTAAGTTATTAGTTGAATATTTAGTTTTTATTAGTTGTAGTAGTTTTAGTTTTTTCAGACTTTGGTTCCGTTTTAGGTTCAGAAGTATTGTGATTATGTATACAGTGATTGGGAAATGAATACTCAACAGAAGACATAATTTCCAGAAAAAAAAAGTATTCAGTTACTGTTGAACTACTGACTGACTCTGGTGTTTTCTCCCGGCTGCCATTTTGAAGACTAGCATAAGCGCTGCCCGGAGGATTATGGAGTGCCATAATTTGACATAAACTGCTTGTGTTTGGGGAAAAACTCTTAAGATTTCACATCAGTTTGAGAAGCTAATAAACTAATTCATTCAATGAAGAATGTTATATTTATAATTCCAGCATGTTTTAGTTTTATAAATGCACAGCATAGATCCAGTTATTTGTGGTTTTTTCCCATTAATTATCGTTTTTATTTCAGTTTATGAAAATGTCTTCTCTATCAGTTTTCGATATTTCGTTAGTTTTAGTGAATTATAATAACCTAATTTTCTGGATAGTAAGTCAGCATCAAAACACTTTGCCTTTTCCAGCAGCATGAAGCTGTAAACCAGCTGACCAATCATTATGGAGTTCCGCTTAGGTTGCTAGGCAACGGGGCTGGGGTTGCTAGGTAACGGGGCTGGGGTTGCTAGGTAACGGCGCAGTGCCCTTCTATTTTCGAAACAATTTCGAGACACCAGAAAACATGAAGTTATTGCTACAGGAACAGTTGGGTAGTTTTTTTTTAGAAGTAGATGAAACCCAAATATGAAACAAAACTAATTTAAAAATGCTTATTACTTTTTTTTAAAGTGCAGTTTGAGGTGAGTGAAAGCTATATTTATACACTGCTTAAAATTAAAAAGACAGTAGAAGTTTTCACTCTCACTTACAATGACATGTTGAGGATCTCATTAGTCTCGGGCCTCCACACACCGCGCAGCAGCTGCT
Source organism: Poecilia formosa (assembly GCF_000485575.1). Taxonomy (NCBI): domain Eukaryota; kingdom Metazoa; phylum Chordata; class Actinopteri; order Cyprinodontiformes; family Poeciliidae; genus Poecilia; species Poecilia formosa. The sequence goes on along the minus strand of NW_006800300.1, from coordinate 262,391 downwards.
CAAAATTGGAAATAAGAGCCACTCCAGACCCTGAAAGGATAAAAATAGCATGAAAAAAATTAGGACAAGAGAGAAAAGGTCTGTTTTGTCCTCTTTATCATCAGCCTGGACAGCAGAGACGAGAGCAGATGGAATAAATACTTAACACTAGTTGTTGTTGACAAGAAAGAGGACTGATGAGCACGGACGGCAAAAATCACAATAAATAAACAGGCCACAGATAAAAACTCGACAAATAATCCTATAAAAATTTGCTTTTATTTCTACACTCTGAAGCGATCACATTTTAACATTTGTAGTTTTTCTGCTTTCATATAAAACCAACTGGAAAATATGTGAAAATGGTGAATTTAGTCAGAAAAGTGAAGAACTGTGACATCATGCTTCAGATTTGGACCCAGTACTGAAACTAACTGAAGTGAAACTCTTTACATCACACAGTCTGACGTGTACAAGGATTTTTCCTGTTGATTATGTTGAATTTCCACATATAGCAAATGAAAACATGTCATCTAAAGACATACTACATCAGAGCAATAAAAACAGTTTTTAACACAGAAATTTGAAAAATTTTATTTTCAAAAGGTACTTTTAATCTGGCACATTCAACAGTAAATAATGTTTTCCAAATTTTGGCCTTGTTAGACTTAAATGGAGGAATAAATTAAGCACTTTCCTAATTGAAATTCAAGCATTTTACTCGCTTTAAACTGTCCTTTAAAAATGTACAAGTAATTGTTCATTTTTAGACTTCAGTTCAAAATATTTAAACTGTAAACTATGAACTAATCCTGTTTTAATCTGGATCTAAAGAGGTGCTAAACTCAGAAAATGTAATTTAAACACATCTGTTAAATTGCCTTTGACTGACCTTTGACGTATCCAACGATCACCATGATGAAGTAGCCATGGTGGTAGGCGTGGTGGGCGTGGTGGACGCCGGCGGCGATCTTACGGGTGCGGACGACCTCCTTCAGAGCCACCAACACCAGCTTGACCGGCAGGAAGGCCACACACTTATAGAAGAGGTTCAGGGGGCAGTAAAAGATGAGGTACCTGTTCAGGTTTAACAGAGGAGAGTCACCAACGGCACCAGCACTGAAAAACACAAAATATCTCCAAGGAGTTCTGGTCTCGTTTCTGGTGCAAATATCTTGGTTCACTTTAAATGAGACAAAACTAACTGAGAAGAACCTTTGGAGCTTCGCAGGTTGTTTCACTTCTAACAAGACATTTCTCTTCCCACGTTATAAGGGAAACAATCAGCCGGTGGAACTAGAACTTTTTCATCAATATTAAGGAATTATTAACTTAAAACGAGCTTCTCTATCTTGCTGAAAAGTTACTTGCAATTTAGTTTTGTTTTATTTCAAGCGTACCAAGATATTTACACCAGAAATGAGACCAAAAAGATTTTGTTCTATTTCAAACTGCACTGTGTCAAACAATCTGAACTCTTTGAAAATCCTGTTCCCCTCCTCGCCTGTGGGGGGCGCTGCGACAAGAACCACTGAAGGAAACGACATGAAAACCTCAGATTAAGACACTGAGCGCAACTTCCTTCTCAAAATGGAAACAAACACAATTTTAGTGGTTGTATTATTTCACTTTTGTCCACGAGCCATTTCTCCCGCTAGCGCTAGATTAGCATGTATGTTTTGGTTACATTTACCCAGAATGTCCTGCGCTGTAGTCCACTTCCTGCTTTTGGAGCACTTGCATTCACATATGCATTCACACTGCATCAGAGTTCACTTCAACCAAACTGATACTGAAGTTTTTACATGGACTAGAATTCACTTTTTTGGTCCAAATCAGAGAGTCGGTCTGGAGTTCAAATACAGCGGTTGGTGTGAATGCACCCTTAAAAACCTGAATATTAACGGATAAATCCTCTAACTTGTATAAACTATCATCTGTAGATGATGAGTGTGCTCTCACCAGACGGCTGAGGCCAGCAGGATGTGGCTGTTGTACTGGAAATAGTCGAGTGGGCTGCTCCCGAGCATGATGTCTGCCAGGATGTAGCTGCCGAAGCAGTACAGCATGGCGCAGAGCCAGGAGGCCACAGGACTCCTGCGAGATACCTCAACTGAGCCTGCAGAGGAAAACAGTGTTAAAATGCTTCACAACACTGAGAACAAATATGAAACAAGGTTTTAAAAACTCATTTTAACTAAGAAAGCAAATAAACGGAGGGAGAAAAGTGCAGAGATATAAAAAGTTTTAGTTTGGCGACTCCTAGTGGTAGCATGACAACATGACGCGCTCAAAATCCAAACCAGTTCAACCCAGAGGTTCCTGAACTTTACAAGTAATGGCGACCTCTTGACCTCCGTAAAATATATGTAATTATTTTACATTTTTACTTTCAAACACAAAGTGACATAATCACATTCATTTCTAAAATTATGTTTTTAAATTACATTGTATTGCCAAATTTGATGATTTAAAAGGTATATTCAGTTAAATAGAAAATATATTGGTACTTTTTTAATATATTGAGCTGTCTAATGTCAGTCATTCATTTGTGTTTTTAAACATCATGATGAAAATAAAAATCATATTTGACTCTCACACTCAGTGTCCTGTGGCCTCCCAGGTTATCCTAACCCACACTTTGAAAACCACTCGTTAAATA
>NW_006800300.1:226095-259740 GCF_000485575.1 Poecilia formosa | reverse complement strand
TCAGTCTTCATAATTAGATATTAATAACTCAGTAATTAGTTCCTTTTTCTGCAGGTTTTACACATCAAAAATAAAAGCAGCCAGTGTTTATAAATGATTTTTATTTTAAATTGCAGTAAAATGTTTACAATTATGAAGTTCTTGTCAGCATCCAACGGCCATATTGTTAATAAAAGACTATAAACATATTATCAGTGGTTTCCTGGTGTCCCTGTGGGCCGTATCTTTGTCGACACCCAGCCTCGTGTTTCACGTCACACCCTGATAAAGCAGTAATGATCCTGGAATAAAATAACCTTCAGCTGAGAGTAAAATAAAGAATTAAAGCTGAAAACTAAGAGAATGTTTGGAAAAAATACAATAAAATGAACCCAGACTGTCCTCAGAGACGAGCTGCTCCACTTTAAGTTACTTAGAGCCGTTTAAAAGACAGTTATCTCCGATCCTCGACAAATATGTTTAGAACAATAAGCTAAAAGAATAAAAGTTTGATCTGATTTAACTTCAGACAGTGAGGAAAAAATGTTTAAGGTGCAGAAGTAAAATTTCTTTTTTTTTCTTACTTTTCTGATCTTTCACGTTTTTAAATCTTACACTGCAGAAACACACAATCTTTTTCTACACAAAAGATTAACTTAAAAGTAATATTTCAGCAAAATATTGGAGGTTGTTTTCAATCAACTGTTCCTTAATATTAATGAAAAGTACCAGATTGGCAGATTTAAAACACGGTACGTTGTTTTTATGTTTTTAAATTGTTTTAAGGAGGCTATTTTTTGTTAGTTTTTGTCATATTCCATTTTACCTCTGTTTGTTTTTATTGTCGCTGTAACGATGCTGTTTGAGCACCAAGTAGATAAATAATAAACGTTTCAACCATATGGAAAAAATAATTTCCACAATGGTTCCTGGTGTGGAATATAAAAACTAAACAAAAGCAGATTTATACAAGACAACAGAAGACAAAGTAAAACATATAAAATTCATGTTTAACACAAAAACATAACTTTGCTTCTGGAGTAAAAGAGTTAGAAACAGAGTAGTTTATTGGCTACACTGTAAAAACTCTGTTTCCTGAGGGTCAGATTGTTATTACATTTGATTGAATTTAGTTTCAGTACAGATTAATTACAATATTTTCAATTGTTTATAACTTAATAATTAATGAATTTCTCAATTTTACTTTGTAAAATCAAAGAGTTACAATCTGATACTACAACACGTTTTCATTTACATCCCAATAAATAATCGGTTATCCCCGATTGATTTTAGGCTGAAATGTACTTATATTGTTTATAAATTAGGTAGGAAGGAGACCAGAGCTATAACTAAGCCTGTAACTTTTTTTTGTTGTTGTCATAGCAACAGTCATGGCAGTTATATACGGAGTTACAAAGTTCCCAAAAGTGTGACATCACATGACGTTTTTATGTGTTGATAAAATCCATTAACAAACTGTTAAAATATTAATAACTGTTTGTACATTGGAGGAATGGCTACTAGAAGTTAAATAATACTGAACATCTTGTCATATCAGCTCTTCCAGGGTTTTGTGTTGAAAAAGGGTCCATCTGCATCAACCACCTATGGTCACAGACCAGATTAGCAGACCATCTGGGCCGCCCAAAACCCTCCAGAGGGCCACAAATGGCCCCCTAGCCACACTTTGGACACCCCTGGTGTACCAAAAAATGTTATTTTGCAAATAATATCAGACAGACGAATGTTTATTGGTAACTGCACCATGATTTTAATTAAATCTGGATGAACATGAACCTCTAGGAGGAACCACATCTTAAGTGGAATAACTTCATAATTACGGTACGGATAATAATTAAAGATTCGTTGGAGCGCCGACATTAAGCTGAGCTGCAGGAGCAAATCTCCAGCAACAGGTGGGTTGGGGTCATGGTCCGACGGTGCTCAGCGCGAGAGCAATCTGATCTTTGAAAATGCTGCCCTGCCTATAAATACATCCAGCATGACTTCCTCGCAACTGTTGGGCCTGACCTCTGACCTCTGACCCCACACTTGCCGGTCTTCTCTTCCTTCAGCCTGAAAGACTCATTCATGATCTCACACACGCTGGGTTGGCAGCAGAAGGCATTTGACTGTCAAATTATTGGTATGAAAATGAGCTCAGGTTCAGGACAGAAAACAGCCGCATGCTGGAGTTAAACCTCAATAAAATAAAAACTCTTTAAATGACGTTTAAACCAACATCTACTTCTGTTTTTTCTTCTTTTTTTTTTTTACATTTTGACAGCATTTCTTTCCTTATAATATGTCAAAGTGAAACCTACATGTAGCTAGCTAACTCATTTTAAATTAATTAATGAAACAGGAAAACGCGTTAATTCACTGGAGGAGCTTTGTTTTGGAGCTACAGTTAGCTGGCTACATGTAGCATCTCTGTAGCTAACTCCAAAGATAGCTTAGCTTTCAGGAAGACAACTGTCTGTAGTGCTAACTTTAAACTAGCTAAAAATGTTTTGTTTTAAGTCTGTAATTGTATGATTTGCTCCTCAGTTTTAACATTAATTTATTTATTATTTTATGCCTCCTGACTTGTTAAGGAGAGTTTGTATTCTAGTTTTGTTTAAGATACATTTGTTGTCCTGTTTGGTATGAGACAGAAAATCTGTAAAAGATTTAGCTCCTCTGCCTTCTCCCAGTGCTCCCATTGCAAGCTAGAAACAGCCAATCAGAGCCAGGAGGAGGGTCTTAGCGCTGTCGATCACAATTTCCTTGTTCTCTGCTACTGCAGCTATCATGGCCTGTCATGAATGCTAAAGCTGGTTAGCATAGCCACTGATGGCGGCAGACAAACTGTTTTTCTGTGATGGTAAATTGTTTCTCTGCCGTTAACACATTTAGCAGCTTGTAGATGGGTTAATTGACAGCGCTAAGACCCGCCTCCTGACTCTGATTGGTTGGTTTTGGTGCATTTCTTCAGACGGCAATAGCAGCTCATGGAGTAAGTGGAAGAAATGTATATTTTCACAGAGTGACTGTCTCATATTTTACTGTCACAACATGGTGACAGTTTTAACAAATATGTAAAAAAATAACATATTCAAAAGTTAAATACTGCAGCAGCTTTAACTGTCATGATGACATAAGTGTGACAGGAACAGAAAATATTTTGCAGCTTTTATTGATTATTTGGTGTTATAAAAGGTCTGTAAAAGTTCAAATGGACTGAAATTTTACCTTAAAAAACGAAACCAAAACACGGAGGAAACCTTTCCCCACAGGACTAAATGATAAGGCATCATGCTAATACATGCAAACTGAGCAAGCTGCTTAGAACAGAGGCTAAAGACAACTGCTCTGCATGTTTTTATTAGTATGAAATGTTCCAGTAAACCAAAATAAAGTAGACAATATCAGGACTTTCACTGCTATTTAGTGGAGAGGAAACTCTGAGGCCTGAAACAGTGCAACACAGAGTCTTCAGAGGCACTGACTCTGTCTATTTCAGGCTCTTCTATTTATTGCTGGCATGCACAGGCCTTCTCTTCTCTCAGGTTTCATCCTTCTGCAGACTTTCTTGCTCAAATAAGCCGAATAGTGAAGAAAACCAACCCGGTTTAACTCAGTCTGCAGAGTTCAGCTGTAGTTTATGTAACAGGTCATGCTTTAAAAGGAAAGGTTACAATGTGACTCTGTACTAAAATAACTGAGTGAATTCATTTAAATTACTCCAAAATGCAGCATTTCGACACATTTCTGCGGCTTGACTGACTGCGTTTTATTGTGTATTAAGTGAAAACACTCACCTGGCTCGTACTTGAGGTAGAGGATGGAAACAATGTAATAGGCGACATCAAACACCGGAAACATTCCCATTTTGGAAAAAGCCTGGGCGAAATCGCCCAAATTCAGAACCGCGAGTACGTTTTCCATGTTGCCAAGTGAAAAATCCCTTTTATTTCCTTGTCTTTTTTGTTTGTTTGTTTGTTTTTAAATTCTGACTGCGCAGTCTGGATGAGAAGCCCGCCGAGCCTCCACCAAGCCCCCCAGTCTCGAAAGTAACGCCTGCGACACTCAAGCGCTCCTATTAATACCACCCGAAACATCCACAGGCTCTCCGATGCCTCTTCATCCTCCTTTACGCGCCTCCATCCCGCAGCTGCTCCGCTCTCCAGGTGACGGGGAGGTTTTCAGGAAAACGGAAAACTGGGTCGTTTAAAGGGTTAAACCCCGCTGAGGGTCATAACAAAACACCGAGACACGTGGCCGAGCTTAATATGGGCGATGGTTTTATTCAGTAGGGCAAAAAATAATCTGAAAAAAATCCTAAATCCGTATCAGATGATTATCGTCTCACTAGTCATTAATAGATCTAGAATAATCCAAACCGTCGGTGTTTGTTATTCCGGAAGAAGATAATCTAGTCAAAGGCACAGGAACAGTAAATAAAATCCATCCATTCCATTTGATATTATCTTCAAATGAATTCATTCGTTTATCCTTTTTTTTTTTAGAAAAAGAAAATAGCAGTAATATTCACTCTCCACTGGAGGGCGACAAAACATTTCTTGTTTCTACCGAGGCCGAAAAGAGACTCAAAGTGTAAATATAACGCATTTATTGTGTTATGTGTTAAAAGCATATTATTTTATGTCTTATTTTACTTATTACTCTATTTATTTATGTATTTCTGCTTTTTTATTAAGCATCTATTTTATTTTTCAGTTCTGTTAAATCAAGATACTAAAGTACTACAATTTGTCACATCAATATCATTTATTGATAATCATTACCTTTTTATAATTAAACATAAGCACAATAAAAGCTTAAATATGTATACATTTAGCATCTTCCTTGCATTGTAATGATTTTTGCATTTTATCTGCAGCTGAAAACAAACATAATAAAAGATTGTAAAATGTGTGAGAAAAAAATGATAAAGCATTCTTTTATTATACTGTTCAAATAATGTAGATAATGATTTTAAAAAGTAGGTTTTGATTCAGCTTGACAACATAATTTCTTAAGGATAAAATATTCTAGTTAAGATGCTGAAAATTAATCCTTCTAACGCAGTTAACACTGTGTGACGTCATTCATAGCCCATTCTCCTGTATTTTGCTCCCTGCAGGATGTCTTAAAGGTATAAATTAACGTTTTTTGCTTTGCTTCTTCTGCTTCAGTCTTTACACTGACGACAGATGACACTTAAAGTGTCCAACTCAGATTACTCTAAGTATACGTCGCGTTTTTTGCAACTTTTTGCGAATCGTAAAACGCCTGCTGTGCCTTACAATCTAAATCCAGGGCAAAGAAACTATTACCCGTCGTAATAGCGTTCTAAAATCTTATTGGTTACGTTCCCGCGTACGTCAAGAAACCAGGAAGTAAGGTGTTTCTGTGATGTGGAGAAAATGCTCGGTGATCTGTTAATATTCGGGTAATTTATAAATGTTTTTACTTTTTGTTTACAAAGCAGAAAGTTTTCTACTAATTAATTTGTTTTGAGTGTGTTGCTGTTTCCCGGATTAGCGGGAAAACATCGATGAATGTCGTGAGACGTTATTGCCAGCCAGCAGCTAACGCTGGCATTAGCTTTCTGGTTAATAACAACATTTCCTTCTGTTCTCTTTAGGACGCTGCTGGTGAATGCAGGAGCTGTGCTAAATTTCAAGCTGTTAGTATACCTACCACTTTAACTACATTAAAGCTCATTTAACAACCGTTTAGCTTCAGGCTAGCAGCTGATGGTTTGTTTTTTTTTTCAGAAAGAGGAAGGAGTCCCATGGATTTGCAGATGAGTCCGGAGCTCCAACAACAGGTTTGTGTAAGAGGAAGTTAAGAACTGGACTGAAACCTTTAGGTTTTTACTAATAATGTTTGTTTACTGTAGAATCATTTTATTTAACTGAATCATCTGGACATTTCTGCGTCTCTTGCCTGCTAATAGGTGACAACATCAGAGAGTTCCTCCTCAGCCTGCGGTACTTCCGGATCTTCATCGCTCTCTGGAACGTCTTCATGATGTTTTGCATGATTCTGTGAGTAATTATCTGCTTGTTTGTTTCTGGACTTTACAGCTGTGGGTTAATGTTACTGGGTTAATTTTTACTGCTGCAAAATCAAAAAATTGTGACAAAAAATAAAGGATACTGTCCCAAGAAAATGGCCAATATTATTTTCTGAGCGTGGCGCTAATTCTCTTTCCCGGTTTGAATAGTCTTTCAAACCATACATAATGATGGTTTGATGTAAACAAGGAAAAGAAACGAATTCACTTTAAAATGAAGCATTTTCATTTTACTTGAGCTAAATAACTTTCTGAATAAAACCTTGTTATAATTTTATAACTGAAGGCTGTTTCTCTTGTTCTAAAAGTGCTACAAAATAAAAACTAAGAGCTGTTGCCTTATTTTTCTGTACAAATTAAAAAAGTCCTTGTTTTGTGTCAGGAGGTGTATTTTAAATGGCTGTTTGTGTATTTAATCTTTTACTACCAAAATTTATTCACAATTGTATGACAGCAAAATGTTTACAAAACATTTTTTCTTTTAAACAGATTTTAAACTGTAATTTGAATAAACAACATATATTTGAAATTAGGCTTATGCAAATTAGCATAATTTGCATAAGCCTAATTATGCAAAAACACAGAGACACATGGCCGAGCTTAATATGGGCGAAGGTTTTATTCAGTAGGGCAAAAAAAAATAATCTGAAAAAAAATCCTAAAGCCATTAATAGATCTAGAATAATCCAAACTATACCTTTATAGTTTAAGGGAACTTAAAGGTATAGTTTCCTTTAAAGCGAACCAAGAAATGGTACCAAAGTGCTTTCAGTATAATTTAATTAATGGTAAACATGTCCCACATTGGCTGGTTTTAGGTGACTTCACAAGATTGGTCAACAAGGGGTTAACATTTCCTTACAGATGCTCTGCATTGCAGTGTTAGAATGAGGATTATGATCGTTTTGTCTTTCCATATTTACACCACTTACATTCTGCTAATGTTGTAAATCTTGTTTTTTTTCCAGACTCTTTGGATCGTGATCAGTTTGGCTGAATTGCACATCCAGGATGTAAACGTTTCAGACAGATGCTACAAACTTCTCCATGCCTGGACACTTTTACCCTTTTAAAATCGCAATAATGTTTAAATTCCCCAAAAGTTCACTGTATTTCAGGCTCAGTCGGATAACCTAAATCATATTTATTTTCTTTCAAACGATGTTACATTTTATTTTTTTAGCTTCAGCTATAACATCATCTGTGTACTTCAGATTAAAAATGAGCATAATAAATTCTCACCTTTATTAGGAACTTCATTCTAGTTTACATTTCACAGACATGACACATTCCTAGTTTTATTCATCAGATAGTCTGTGAAAAGTATCAGATTTAAATATCTTTCTTTAAAATCAGTTCATGTGACTTGTAAGAAAAGAAATGCTGTATATACACGATATTGTAAAGGTCCTTATACTTAATAAAAATAACTATTCCTACTGTTTTCAGATGTTATTTGACTCTAAATGTATTTAAAAAAGTCAATTGATCACTTTGGTCTAAAAACACAGATAATATCCAAAACTTTGTTTAAACCAACTTTTAGTTAAATGTGTTTTAACCACATGCAAAATATAGCTTGTTTGTTTGTTTTTTTTAAATAGAACTGAAAACAGGCTGTACAATGGCTGCTGGAAGAGACAGTGTTTTGTTGCTGACTTACCATCCAGAAAACACTTGCTGCATTCTTGCTGGTTGTGCAGGAGGCTCTAATAATGCTTTTCAAAGATTTACAGTTGTATAATTGCACATCTGTTTGCAGCCATTTTAATGCGAGAGTCTAAGCATTGAGCTGGGATGGCACTTAAAATTAATATGATTTTATAAATGTTTTTGCAGCTAAAATTTCTGAGGCACAGTTGACACCAAATTTGACAGATTGTTGTAAATATGGAGCTCTTGAATCATTCAATATTTTAGCAGCACAAACGACTGACACCAATGTCGTTTGATTTGAAGAAGGGATCCAACCTCATTGGCTACTGGAACTGATCCTCAGTAAACCAGTTTCAGTGGCTCCCCCTAGAGGATAAATGCTGGATATCATCTGACTTGCTACTTGTGTTTAAAAAGCAGAAGTTTAAAATTTTACTGAAGTAGTTCTTTAGTAAAGTACTAACTTTACTAAATAACTTCTCATTTGTTGCTGCAGATTAGAGTCAAATATTCCCATGAAGCCCCTCTGCTCTACTTTTCTTTTTCTAAAAAATAAAAATAAAAAATAACCGCCCATTAACAATTGTCTATTTATATTGTTTTGTTTTGTAAAATTAAAACACACACTTCAATCAGAAACAGCATTACATTTATTTTAAATTATCCTGGATGCCGAGAAACACAAAGCAACAGAAATAGTGTATTAAATTTCTATACAAGCATTTTGACAAACAGTGCAATAATCGGTTTCTATTTCTCAGAGTGGGTGTTGATATGTTGCTTTTATCAGAAAATATGTCTGTTTTAGTTTATTCAGTGGGGAGAGTTTGGTAATACATCTGTATGAGTTTGTTTTTACGGTAACTGATTAGTTTGACTTGTTTACATCACAGTTTGTTTGTTTGAAAGAGCCACACAGAAAATCAGTCTTTTTCTGTCCAGTAAAGCTTAAAATAACAAAACTTGTAGAAAACGCATCGTTTTCCCGAACCAAGTGAGGCGTCTGATCCCATGAGGATCTCTGTCAGAGCTTAATGGTGTTCTAGTTTGAAACTCCTGAAGTTTTTTGTTTTTCTTCTGGATAGTTTGCTCCCATATGATGAAGTGCAGAGTTAGTTTGAAACGTTTCAGTGATCCGTGTTTAGATTGTCATTGTCATAAACATCTATATTAAAAAAAGACAACAGAATAAATTAATAGATTTTAATTTTTGTTAAAATTTAATTCAGAATCTGGAAATAGAAGAAAAAAAAAATGCAAACTCACCATCAGGGTAATCCACATCATCATAAATGTCTCCTTCCCTGAAGAAAAACAATTATTCAGCAACATTAGTTTTAATTTTTTAAATCATTCAAACAATAATTATGTCATTACTAAATTCAAATACATATGTAGTATGTTTGTCAGTGTATATATTTGTGAAATGTATACAGATGGATATGTAGGTATGTATGGATGGAGGTGTATTTTCTTTTTTTATTTTTGTATACTAAAAACTGTTAGGATGTTTTCTTTATTCCTTTTCTTTTTTTTTTCTCTGTATTGAATGAAATGAATAAATAAATAAAAAATTAAACAAAAATATCAGCAATAAATTTACGCTGGAGTTGGAAAAAGTCCAGCTCACCTCCCTGTGTGCACTTCTCTGAACTTTGTAACTTTATAACTGTTCTTGGTAGGCGGTTGCTATGGAGTTGCTATGACAACTCCATAGCAACAAGACCCAAGCTTAGAACTAGCTCTGGCCTTCTTCCTAACTTATAAACTATATAAGTACATTACAGCTATTACTAGATTACAATCTGAGTTCTCTATCCACCTCTGTGTAGTACTAAGAAAAGTATCAGGGATATTTTCTGTAGTATTTACTGCCTAACTAGCAAAATTAGCTTAGCTAAGGTAGCTTTTATCTGCTAGCTAAGATAGCATCTCAAAGTGCAAACATAAGACATTTCTTTAAAACACATCTACACACTGTAATTAAATCCATGTTTGACAATAATGTAATGTATTTCTTTGTTTTTTATTAACAAAATGTTTTAAACCTAAATAATTACAAAACTAAACTTGATTTACACAAAGTAATTCTTAACAGAAGCTGAGATTTACTCACATTGCGAGAAGAATAGATTTTGGCACATATCCATCTGAAAAACAAGATATAAAACACAAATAAATTAACAACAGAACCAAATCCAGCCTGTGCTCTGAGACAAGTGTAATTATTTTGCTAGTTATAGCTACTTATAAAATCTTCCCAAGTTAAAGAATACAGTACATTTAAACAGTTATAAAATAGTTTCTGCAGCTTTTAATTCGGATTTAATCATGTAATTAACTTCTCTGATAGGTTGTCGCTCACTGTTCAAAAACAAACAGGGACGTTGGACAGTTTACGTACATTTTCCAAGCCGGTTTCGACACAGAAACTTCTTGTTGCTCGTCTCTTCGATGACATCAACGACTTCTCCCTGAGTCACGTGTAGGTCCTTCCCTCCTGGCTTCTTTATGATACAGCTGGGGTCCACCATCATGCTGTGCAGCACCCGCAGAGGCCCGTTATACTGCGAGGAAACAATCACTTTTATGAAGAAATCAGACTCATGCAAAGTTGAAAACAAAATCTACGAAGGTGAAGGAAAAATGTTTCACCTTAAATTTTTTTCTTAGCTCTTTTTCCTCTTTGGGGTTTATGCTGAAAGATGAATAATCAGAATTAATCAAAGTATCCCTGAATTAAGGAGGGACAATAAATCAGTAACAATATATATCACAGTATGCAAACAATCAATATTAACATAACAGTTTTCATGTGGCATCACACCGTGAACTTTGTAGCTGCCAGCCATCTTGGTAGGCAGTTGCTATGGAGTTGCTACAACAACAAACAAGCCACAATAAGCTTAGAACTAGCTCACAACTAAAAACTAATGGTGTGGAGTGAAAACTGGACAAAACAGGAAAGGTCATGCCTCCATTTTGGTAGTATTTCAGATATTTTAAACAAAAAATGAATCAATAATTATCAACATCGACTGAAGTGTTTATATGGTGGCACTGAGTGCTAAGTGAAGACGTAATAAGGTTACATGATCTCAGGTGGAGGTGGAGGGAAATCCTCAGGCGGAGGGAAATCCTCAGGCAGCGGTTGAACGTCGTCATATTCGTCTAGGAGCAGAAAAATAATATAACTTATTAGTTTAATTATTAATTATTAGTTTAATTTAATGAAAACAGTTCAAAAACAGGCAAAAGCATCAACTTTTACACATTAAATAGGACAGATACTGGGAAAAAAATAAAATCCCTCTGATCGTATATAATCACTGGCTGAAAACCTCATCCTCACATATGAAAACAATAAAATCTGAATTACGGGGAAAACATGAAAATCTGCAGCAATTTAAAAGGTTTATTGTAAACTAAATGAAGCAGCTGGTAATGGATCATAAAATCACTGTGGAAATACTGAACTGTTTAACATTTTTCAACAAAAGTTGAATTAACAAAACTACAGATTGTCAGAAATTTTACTCAAGTAAAAGTAAAAAGTACAGCAAAGTAAAAATACTCCTAAAAGTTAATGTTTTTCAAAGCACTTTTGTAACTAGTTACTACCCAACTCTGGTGTCTGTGTTGTTATGATGAAACTCACCATCATCTTCAGGAAAGCTACAAATCAAAGATAAAACAGATTGTTGTTAAAGCAAGCAGCTGAAGCTTCACATGTGAGTCTTTAAAAATAATCCGTCCTCCGTCTGGTTACCTGTTGGACTCCATGTTCGGCATCATGGGCGGGTCCGGCGGAGGCGGCGGTAAATCGAACGTATCCAATTTTCTCAGCGGTGGCAGCCTGTATTTTTTAACCGCTTCATAGTCGATATCCACACACGAGTTGCTGATGTATCCATCTGGAACAAAAAACAAAAACAACGTGGTGTTAGCGTGGTAGCCGTGACCTTTAACACTGAACGGTGATCAGTATTTATCCATAACATTATCTTTGCTGGGTTTTTTTGAGAATGTTGGATTTTATTTCTTAAGAACCGAGTCACTGTTGGAGAAAACTGATGGAAGAAACATATTTCATGAATATTGTTTGCTGCAGAGTTATTGCACTGCAAATTCCAGGAAAAAAATGTAAAAGAGAATTTTTACTTCCTCTAATTACTTTGGCAACCATTAAAAAAATGAGACATATTATTTTTCAGTGGGTTGGTGAGTGCATGACACATTCTTCAGAGATTTAAGAACCACCTTAAATGGCAGATATGATATTTTAGAGCCACAAAACCAGTCAGTCTTTAACCTATTAAAAACAGGAAGTGAGGACCGTATAAGGATGAATTTTATTTAGTCAGATGGACATCTTATCATAGGGCTGCACAGTGGCGCAGCTGGTAGAGCTTTTGCCTTGCAGCAAGAAGGTTCTGGGTTCGATTCCCAGCCCTGGTGTGGGGCTGGGTTTGGGAACCTCCAAATTGCCCCTAGGTGTGTGTGTGAGTGTGTGTGTATGCATGGTTGCTTGTCTCTGTGTTGCCCTGCAACAGACTAGCGACCTGTCCAGGGTGACCCCGCCTCACGCCCGGAACGTTAGCTGGAGAGGCAGCAGCAACCCTCCCGACCCCACGAAGGGACAAGGGTGCAAAGAAAATGGATGGACATCTTATCATGCAAACACACTTTTTTACGATTGGACGATCAAATCTTGGATTTAACACAAGTAACGATCCAAACCTGAAGGAATTCGATAGCATGTTCTGTATCCAATGGCTAGTCCATGTAGCTTGAGCAGGAGTAAACAGCCAGACCGCAGAGAGAACTGCTGCTGTTGTTTGTGAGCATAAAGTTTGCAAAGTAAGAAATGAGAAATGGTCCAATGGTTCTGACTTTTTATTTGTTTGCTATCGATGCAAAACATCTGTTGACGTAAGCAGATGGAGTTAAATTAATCTGAGTTCTGTCCAAACAATCCTTCTGGATTATGAGCCACAATAACATCATATCTGCTCTCCATTCTTAGTGTTTGAGCCAAATGAATGAATGCATCTGGCTTAACTTTCCTTCAAACCAACCTGTGTGTAGTATTTGCTTTGAGTAACTTTCTAAGGACAAACAACATGCTATTATTCTGGGTAAGCTAGCTACTGAGGGATTGTTGGGGTTTAGCTAACAAATAAAAAGCTGATCATGCTAGCAGGAATACATACTAATAACTAACAGGTCTCACTTGAAGAAGGGATTCACAATCTCAGTGGTGACTTCCTCGTGAAATAAAGGTTAAATAATTGAAAATATAAATAAAATTGTCTATTCTGTTGACACATTTGACGCACCATGGTAACAATGCTGGTCAGAACTGGAGCAGAAGTCACAACATCTACGAAACTACCACCACAATTTTCCAGACTTTTTGTCAATGCTACCATTTATCACAGCAGTGAGTGACAGACAGACTGGGCGCTTTTAAATCCCATTTTTAAAAAAACGTTCTCAGTGGTTGAGCCACCACACAAATCTTCACTTGAAGGTCTGAAACTCAAGCTGGAGAATTTTCTATCATTACTTTTGTTTTCGGTTGTTTTCCAAATATAACTTCATCACTCTTTGGCAACTTTCCACTTCGTTATCGGCCGCATTTGTAAGTAATGAATGTATACACCACTTAAAATGCTGCATAAAAGCCCTGGAAGAAAAGCACAAAGAAATAATGGATCACTTGAGACTTTTGCACACTGCTGCAGACACCAGTAACCACAGTAACCCTTTTGTTCGCCACCCTGTCTGAAACCAACATGTTCACCAGCTTCCATGCCGCCATAAAAGTCGGCAGCTGAAACCTATGAGTTGGTTAAGGTTCATCTCAGCTTTCTATTCTTGCTGCACTGCAGAACTTCATAAACTCTCAACGGCAAACAAGCAGAGATGCAATTCTACCAAACTTTTATAACCCAACAAATAGAGTTTAGTGTCATCTGCATACAAACAAACTGCTGTATTCTATAGTCATTGTAAAGCAGTACAAAAACATTCCTCATAGCAGCAAAAATAACGCAAAATATCTCACAAAGTGGTAAAGAAAAACTGCAAAAATAAAATTTCTCTGCTTGTCCTCATCAAGCAAAGAGACTTGGATTGGAAAACATTAAAACTTTTGTTTTTTCACAGAGTTTCAGTCTGAACTCACATTGTCCGCTGAGCGAACGGGCCAACCATTTGCCCTTGGGGTTACTGTCCACGCGAATGATCTCCACGCTCTCTCCCTGTCGAACGCTGAGGTCCAGCTTCCCTTCGGCCTGCCAGTCCTCCCGAACCCGGGCCGTATGCAGAACGGTCTCCTCTCCTTGTAGCTACAGAGGGAAGAGCAGAAACAAAGCTTAGCAGATCAAAACTCTGGTGAATTACGGTGTTTTACACACAAACTTGCAGCATTTGTTACTTTTTCAGCTGGTCTAGTTCTATGTAATACGGGGCAGTAATGTCAGCTCATGCGACATCTTAAATTATTAGTCTTTCTGTTTTTTGAAAGGTTTTTCCATGTAGTGTGATATCTGCAGTTTTCTATCTTTTTCAGTGAGATACAAATACAGCAGAAAATTATGGACAAAATGCAAAAACATAAAAGGGTCAAACATGGATTATACATTCCTTCTAAGACATAAAAAACTTTCCATTAGAAGGAAAGAAAGAAAAATACATTCCAACTGCTTTTCAGTTATTTTTATGATACAACAGACCCATCTGACAGTTTTGGTTGCATCTTTTTTTGTTGGCATTTAATGTGCAGTTCCATCTCAAACTTACACAAACAAACATAAGCATGCAATAATCAATCAATTTTCAATCAGCTTGTTGCACCAAAGATTTAAGAATGCATAAACACATTTTCACTGAGGCTCTTTATGTATTTGTAAATTGACATTTGTTATCACTCTGATTGTACAAAATAGATCAGGGTGTATTTGCTAATTGCGAAGGAATGCAATACTTTTGTGAGATAACGCAAAAGAAAAACAATCTACTTTTGCACTGCACCGTGTCAAAAAACAACAAATTATTTCAAAAACCTGTTCCCCTCGTCACCTGTGGGGGCGCTGAAACAAGAACTACTGAAAGAAATGACACACAGACCTCTGAAGAAGACACTGAGCCCAACTTCCTTATCCACGAAATATAAACAAAGACGGTGTAGCGTCAGATTTTATCGGTAAGATGATTTCTCTTTTGTTTTTGGCTAAATACCACGAACCATTTCTCCCGCTAGTAGCTGGCGCTAGGCTAACACGTTTGGTTGTATTTACCCAGAATGCCCTGCACTGTAGTCTACTGCTGCAACAGCGGCGCCCGTAAACATTGTTCGTAGCACCTCTAAAACATAATTTTAAGCTTTATTGTCCATAAGCAAGCATCGTTTTTAATTTGTCCATCTTAGAGTTACAGACGCTGCTTGTAACATTAACTGTAGACACACTCGTTCATGTGTATCCGGTAAAACAAACGTTTCCGCCTCATCTTACTGCTGACGCGAGGAGCGGCCATATTGAAACACTAAATCCACATTACAAATCCTGAGCAATCGGATTTTCTCCCAGTTTCCCAGTGGGAAGTCTGACTTCAGACGCGGTCCAATTGATTTTTTTTCCACTGGGAAGTCGGACTTTCCCAGTAAAACAGTGACGCAGCGTTAGTTTCTCCTCTTTACCTGAAAGTTTTTCTTCAGCTCAGCCTGTTTCCTCTGACGCTCCAGCTGATCCTTTATTTCTTGTTCCTGCTGTCTTCTCGCGTCCATCTTGTTGGTTTTTTCAGGACTTGAATGATTTGCCGACACTTGTTCCCTTGAAAATGACCAAAAAATAGTTTTTAAATTAATTTCATAAGCATGGTTTACTGTTGTCTGCCTTTATGTTAAAATTGTGCTTTACAACGTACCGGACGATGTTGCTTTTTAAGTTAATTTAGAATGTACTTCTTAAATAAGAGTGTAAGCGATATAAAGATAGAGCTTCATCTGTTGAAGCCGCAGATATAAATAAGTTTAGTGACAAAAGGCTCTGAGGCTCAGGCAGCTGTAGCTACAGTCTACTTTTGGACATTACAGAGATTAAAAAAACATTGCAGAGACAGGAAGTTTATACTTACTCATCAATAAACTCATACACATCATCATCGTCATCATCATCATCATCCTGCAAGAAAAAATGGTTTAATTTCTACTTTTAAAACAGGAAGGAGTTTTAGGTTAGTAGATAAAAATGATCGTCAGTCAAACTATAACTCCTATTTCTTTATTCGTTTCGTGTAATTCTCAACTACATTTCTGCATTTTCTTGTTTTGGTCTGAGAAATCGCTGACAAGTCTTATTTTTAACTGCAGTTTAGTAGAAAAGTCGTGGCTGCTAATAAAATTGATTACAAGTCCTTAATTTCAATTCCATCTTGAAATATAATTTTATTTTTGCATCATAGTTTCTTAACTCTACCTCAAAAAATGTTTTATTTTGATTTGCTCTTAAACTTTTGCACTTTGTGTATTTAAGGAAAACGCACATAAATAAGTATCGACATGATTTAATGAACTGAAACCTAAAATATGCTAATTATTAAATATTAGGAAATTCATGCAATGAAAACTGAAGTCATGCTAATCAGATCCAATCTGATTTAAATCAAGTATTGGGTTAAAAGTCTGCATACTGTTTATGTCTCTTTATTTACTTGTTTATTATGCAGGAAAATATATTTTAAAAGGATTTCACACCAAAAAGTTTACATTTTTAACAGTTTTAAGAACCTGTACTTACTGCATCCATGCAGTGGGAATTATTATCGCTGTAGGATTCTGCAAAGACACAAAGCACACTTATGTTAATTTGGTGTTGAGACGTAAATGATGTGTTTATTGTTAGACGTTTTTCTAAAGTATTCAGCGCACCGTTCTTTTCAAAACTTCCAATGTCGTCATAGGTCTCCTGTTCATCTTCAAAGTCTCTGAAATCAGGAATTAAATGTGTAAAAATTAAACTTTAATGATGAATCAAAACAAAGCCGAATCAGAAGAAAGTGAAAGTGACGAGAGAAAAAAACAGCTAAATTTATCATCAAATATGTTTAGAATCTTTTTTTAAATTTCCTGTTTTCATCCTAAAACACAAACTAGAGTTAAAAAGAAAACAAAGGCTTTGTTTCTCAGTAACAATCATCAGACTTTAATATTTTCTGATCTAGATCTAAAAAAAAACCTTCAAAAATGAAGAGTCTCAGATTTCCTGTCAGCAGCGAACGCATCTCTTTCATTATTTATCTTCTAATCACGCTTCATAAGATTTGGTTTGAAAGCCTTAATCGTGTTTTACCCCGGAAACGGCGCTGATGGTTTAATGCTGTTTCCTAACATTAAGAGTTTTCTGCACTTTATTTGATTATATTAATGTATTTCATGCGTTACATGAATAAAAATGGTTCTGAAAGCTGAATGCACTGTAAAAAGTCGGGTTCTCACACGGAGGCGATCTGCCGCGGCAGCTTGCTGGGTTTGCTGGATCGCTGTGGCGGGATGGGCGGACTCATCACCGCTGGAACCGGCATCCTTACATCCGTCGAGTCTGGACCGCAGAAAATGTGAAAAATAATTCAGTTTGTTTTGAAATACTGTTCAGTTTGTCTCAAAACTTACAGATTGATATTTAAAAATGAACTCGCTGCAAAAAAACTAAAATCTTACCAAGTAATTTTGGTCCATTTTCTGGTCTTGTAACACTTTAAAAAACAAAACTAACTTACAAGTAAATATTCGGCTTGTTTTAAGTCAATAATTCTTTAATGTAGATTTATGAAGATTATTTAACTTATCCATTTTCTTGTTATAAGTGAAATAATCTAGTAGATTTTTAAATGAAAATTAAGGAATTATTGACTTTAAACAAACTCCTCCTGTATCTCGCTGAAAAGTTGTTTGTCCGTTAGTTTTGTCTTATTTCAAATGGGCTAAGATATAAAAATACTTGGTAAGATTTTGTCTTTTTGCAGTGAAGAGCTTTTCTCACCCTAGTTACACTGTAAAAACACAAAATCTTACCAAGTTGGTCTAGTTTCTTGTGGTAAGATTTTGTGTTTTTACAGTGCACCCACCTCTGCTGCCATGTTGGCCTGTCACAATAACATTGTTTGCTGGACAATAAATTGTAGGAATTATGGCGATAAACGATAATATTGTGTTGTGAGACTATTTTTTAGTCACATATCGTCGCTTCCTGAAATCGTGGCGTTTTTTTGTGATTTTTTTTGGTGATTTTTCATATTGATATTTGCATAATAATGCAAGTCTGTGTCTCTCAAAGATAAACTTTAATTTTGCATC
The DNA here is from genome assembly GCF_000485575.1 of Poecilia formosa. Lineage (NCBI taxonomy): Eukaryota > Metazoa > Chordata > Actinopteri > Cyprinodontiformes > Poeciliidae > Poecilia > Poecilia formosa. The sequence goes on along the minus strand of NW_006800300.1, from coordinate 241,678 downwards.
AAAAACTTCACACTGGAGCTGGAAAATATTTTAAATAACCCAAAAAATAACAACACCAAAAAAACAACCAAAGGAAAAAAACTAAAATAAATGAAATAGAAATAAAAAACAAAAACTGGAATAATTATTAAGTTTGAAGATAAAATATAAAAATTAATGACCTCATTACCATTAATTATGTGATTGATGGTGACAGACCTGGTTTCATGCATTTAACTATTTTCTTCACTTTTGTGTGAATATTTAAGCAAAAATTATATTTATTGAATCAAACTGTTTTGTTTTTCAGTGTTGTGCTTTTCTCTTTGACTTCTGTGTGGAAAAGTAAAACAATGACAGAAACAGTAAATAAACCTTATTATTCTGAACTCACATCTCCTCTGGTCGCTCTGGGCGCCGCCTCCTGCTCTCCGGCTCTTCCTGAACGGCTCCAGGTTGACGTTCGGGGGCCGTTTGGGCTTCAGGGGCAGCGGGCCCTCGGGGGGCAGCGGCCTGCGGAGCGGGGTCACCTCCCCGGAGCTCTTCTGCCGTGCCTGATGGCGCAGCAGCAGCGGCGTGGTGGCCGGAGACGGACCCAGGACCGGAGACCTGGCCGGAGACAGCGACGGCCCCGGGGCCCTCTGGTGCGTCAGCATCATCTTCTGCAGCATCTCTCCGGTCTGCTTCACCTTGTTGGTGGCGTCTCCGGACTGAACGGGCGCCCGGTTCGAAGGTCGTTGGAAAGAAGCAGCAACAGGTGGGGGTGACTCTTCCTTCGGAGGCCTCACCAGGCCTTGGTAAGGTCGCAGAGGAATTGCTGCTGATATTTTGTCGTTCTCCGGCCTCCCAAACCCCGGCCGTGGAGATTTGGGTGAGCCGCTGTCCCGGCTGCTGGTGTCGGAGGCCCGGGCCTGGCTGTTGAAGCGGGCCCGCAGAGCCTTCACGTCAACGCTGTCCTCCTGCAGAGAAAACACCAGTTGATCTGCTGCTCTGCGTCTGCAGCAGGAAGTCAGCAGCGCAGCACGGAGCAGGGCATAACCCCCACACACAAACTCATTCTGCAAACTCCCACGCTAAGCTTTCACAAGGTGCAGCGTCTCCGCTTCCTGGTTTGATTCTCTCAGAGGTGATAACTCTCTTTGCAGAGCAAGAAACCTTTGAGAGTTCTCTGAACTGTAAGGAAGCAATAAATCCCAAGAAGGAATCACTTTATTCAGGTTTCACTGCAAGAACATGAAATATCACCAAGGAATTTATGTCTAGTTTCCAGAGCAAATATCTTAGTACACCTGGAATAAGACAAAACTATATTAGAAGCAACTTTTTAGAAGTTTATTTTAAGTCAGTAATTCCTTTATATAGATGAAAATGTTAAAGTTTCATTGTCAGACATTTTTCCCAGGTTATAAAAGAAATAATCTGCTAGTCGAAGTTTTTCATCAATATTAAAGAATTATTGACTTTAAAAAGCTGCTTGCTGATAAAATAACAAACTTAAAGTAACTTAAGTGTACCAACATAAATGGACTAGATTTGGTGTTTCTTGCAGTGAACAAGCCTGTAAATTATATTCACCCTGTTTAGTTTTTAAATTGTGGCGTTTCTTTATTCTGATGAAAACATTTAATGTAAACCAAAATTTATTGGTGTCAGATTTTACTAGTTTTTTTGTCTTTGCTGAAAGACCATGAGCACCTAGACTGGCACTTTTGTTTTGGTTGTATTTACCCAGAATGCCCTGGGCTGCAGTCCGCTTCCTGTCCGCTTCACATATCCATTTGAACAAAGACTGGGGTTTGTAGCACGCAAAAGTCCAGGGATCTACTGACTTTACCTGAATTCACAGGTAAATTAATGTGATTTACCCGTATGCAGATAAAGTAAACTCAATGTATTTAAACACACAACTGTTATGTTGGGTATTTATGCGTCTCTCTGGAGTCGAGAGTCTAAAAGTGTACCGCATTAGTTTGCTTCTCAACGTGTGAAAGACGTGAAATTTCACACTTTTTTGCCCGTCTTGGTCTTCCGTACTCGAGAATCAGGAGCATTAGAGTGGAGTGTGTGTCGGATAACCACTGAAATGATTATTTTAACCTAGACATGAGCTCACATCAGTTTCATTGGACATTCAGATTGGTTGAACAAAGAAAACTCAACAGTTTGAACAAAACTGTGTGAAAACCGAGGATTATGGCTAAAACTGGGGGTAACAGTGTATGCATCCACCGCTGACCTACATTTATGTTCAGTTAAAAGAGGCCACCTCAGAGAAACATCATAATAATGAAAATCCTCCTGAGAAGCTCCAAACCTCTCTGATTGTTTCTGAGACTTTTGAGCAGCTGAAACAGAGAAAACTGTAGATGTACGATGTGTTTCTATAATCCCAGATAATCCCGTCATCCCTCCACTGAAACCAGATCTCTGCCCGTCTGCAGACGCCTTTATTTATCCAACTGAGACGTAATAAGTGGGAAAAGCCTCCCTGTAGCTCAGAGGATGAACTTTAACATCCAGTTGTTAGTTTATAAATCGCTGATCGGCTCTGCAACACGAGCCATTAAAGATCAAACATGGAGAAGTTGCATTCAGCTTCTAGACACCACAAATCTGGATCTAACTTGAAAACTACAAAACAGCAAAAACACTGATTTCCTTTAGATCGAGGATAAATTGGGACAAATGTTTTGTTTTAAGAGAAACAATCTGCCAGTTGAACTAGTATTTTTCATCAATATTAAGAAAGGATTTAAAACAAGCTCATATTTCTTCCTGAAAGTTACGTCCAAGTGAGTTTCCTCCTATTTTAAGCTTTCTAAAATATTTTAACCAGAAACAAAACCAGAAGTACTTTGTAAAACTTTGTGTTTTTGCAGTGAAACATTTTTTACAAAGGTAAAGATGTCTGTTTTAAAAATAAAGAGAAGTAAGTAAAAGTTTATTTATACATTGTAAAAACACAAAATCTGCAGTTCAAAATGCTAATCAATGGATTCATAAACACAGAAGTGAAGGATTTTATATCTATAATTTTAGTGTTTTAGTTCATTTTATAAACAACATAGTTCTTATTTATTTCAGCTAACCAAAATGTTTTCTCCATTTCAGTTTTTACTATTTCATAAATGTTAGTTAACTATGATAACCTAGATGTCAACTACAGAACACTTTGCCTTTTCCCACAGCATAAAGCGGTAAAACCAGCTGACCAAACCTTCTGGAGTTCCACCGGGGTTGCTAGGTAACGGGGCTGGGCTCTACCTGGGTTGCTAGGTAACGGGGCTGGGCTCCACCGGGGTTGCTAGGTAACGGGGCTGGGCTCTACCTGGGTTGCTAGGTAACGGGGCTGGGCTCCACCGGGGTTGCTAGGTAACTGCAGTGGCCCTTCTATTTTTGAAAGGGTTTTATTTCCAGACACCAAAATCATTAACTTGTTGCCAAAAAAACAGCTGGGTAGATTTTTTAAGTACATTTTTAGAAGCAGTTGGGACCCTCATCTAAAACAAAAAACATTTTTAAAAAGTGCAGGTTGCTTTGTTTTTGTTGTTGCTCTAGTTAACTGTAATAGCCTAGCTTCATCTGCAGCTTGCACCCACAGGGTCACATCTTTAGTCAGTACGTTAATGACTGCGTGTCTCTGTGTGTCTGTGGCGTCGACTTTGAGGCTGGAAATGTTTTCCCCAACGCAGCTCAGCCCTTTTAAGATCTGTATAAAACAGAAGCATGTGGTTCTGTCAAAAAGACTCGTTTGAAAACAAAAATAAAACACTTTCCTCACATGTTTGTGTTCTAATGTGATTATGAATGAACACATCCATTAATTATGTCTCTGTATAATTAGTTTTTACACGCGTTATTTGCATGTGTTGATGTGGTTTTCCAGCCTGTGACAGGATCCACAACAATCAGATAACAAGAATACAACAATCATAATTTAAATATTTCATTTTTGTCATGCATCATTTCCCCCCAAAGTTACAATCCATCTTTTTATAGCTTTTGTTTACACAACATTTACTTCCAGATTATTTCACTTGAACGTTTTTCCCATGTCAGAAGTGAAAGTCTGCCAATGAAATAAACATTTTTTCATCAATGTTAAACCATTATTGAGCTAAAACAAGCTCTTCTAACTTGCTTTAAAGTTAGAAGCATCTCCTATTGTGGGCCTTTATATCCAATTATTTATCAATAGTCAGAATTTATTTTGGTCTTAACTCAGAGATTCACTCAAGGAATGCTGCTGGTGCATTTCAGGCTATAGTATTTTATTTACTGCTTCTTAATACTCTTATTTGTGTATTTTAATGTATTTCAAATATTGTATGAAATAAATGAAACATCGGCACAGTGTGCCAATTTTTTAATTGATCGTCAGAATAATTGATTACAGCTGCAGCCCTAATTTACTGCTTTCATCAGCTGTTCTGCCTAATTCTGTGTCTGTAAAGCATTTTGTGATTTTATCCATGAAAGGTGCTAAACGTTTGCGTATTTATTAGTGCTGAAATGATTAATCGGTTTAATCAATTAACGGTCAACACATTTAGTCGTCAATTAATCATTAACGTTCAGACTCAGAAAAGGCCGTTTGCTGAAAACCAAAACAGTAATTAAGCCAATAATCGTATTGTTTTTATCAGCTGTTCTTATTTCTGTAAAACTTGAGATTTTATCTGAAAGTTGTCGTGTAAATAAAGTATTTTAAATCTGATTGAATTTCAACAACAAAAAGCTTTGCTCCAAACAATAATTAAGTTTATCAAAGAATCAAACGAAGAGGATCAATATTTTGTCCAATGTCGAACGGAGGATGAAGAACAGGAAGTGCTGCAACCGCACGCCTCTACCTCAGGCAGCATCCTGCGCCGGTTGCCATGGGAACGCCCCCTCTGCACCAATAAGCTGCAAGCTCTGCTCGCTGCCGACTTTATACAGCGCCGCTGACTTTTATAATCACAGGGAACAAAGGAAACATTAAAAAAAGGTTTCTGCACCACAAAACGAGCATGCACCCGAAGCACCGTTTTCAGTCAGACGGGGAGAGTGAGCAGAAAAGGACCTGTGTGTGTGTGTGTGTGTGTGTGTGTGTGTGTGTTTGCAGACAACGGCCTCACCACAGACTTTAGCTGTGCAGGTGCAAAGAGAAAGTGCACAGAAATTAGATGTACAGACCAGAGCAACAACCAACAAAAAAGGAAAAAAAGAAAATGACTCAATCGCGGTGAAAACTAGCATGTAGCTGGAAGGTTTCGACATGTTTGATGTGTTAAAATTAGGCTTTTCTTTAATGTTGTAAGTTCTTAATAAAGCTAAATAAGTAGGACAGAAAATACTTTGAACAACAACAGGCGGCATAAAGAAGTAATTTTAAAAAGTTGAGAGCTGATGACTTGGTTTCATAAGGCATTAAAAGTCATCAACGTGTAAAATTTGAAATCCAGAATATTTTGTATGTCAACAGATAACAGAGCGAAGAAGGAGAGCAGTGTGTAAATAATTAACCGGTGCTAACTGTTAAATAAGGGCTCCCATTCATCAGCTGCAGCGTGGACATTTCTCCTTTTTTAAAACCTCAAACTTCCTTTTTTAATAGTCTGGAAAACATACACAACTTTTATGGAGCTGCTTTCTTAGTTCAAAGAAGGAAACCGAGGTTAAACCAACACAGACGCGAGAATATCCTCATCTTTAAACTAAAATTAGCCCTGAGTGGCGGAGGAAGTGACCAGAGAGTCAAAGGTGTAACTCTGGATTAACCAACAAAGTGGTTGGAGTTTTAAAAATATACCGCTAAAAATGAGTTTCTCACCATTTTGTCTTCTGGGTTGACTTCTTAGTGTATGACGCGATCCATGTCCGGCAGTAATTCCTTGTTATCCCGGCCGATGCTCCTGCTGCTCAAACAGCCATATGACCTGAGTGACTAAACTTACAGTAAAGGAGGAAATGCTCTGCTCAGCGTGGGCAGCTGTCTGCAAGCGACACCACATGATGTCAGCCGGGGGGTTTCTTTCCTCCCCTGCAACACGCAGTCACTCAAACCAAACGCTGAAGTCGAGAAAATGGTTCATTTTACTCTGTATTTATTAGCGATGAAACGATTAATCGCTTTCATCATAATGAATTGAAATAACGGTCAACTAATTTAGTCGTTGATTAATCATTAACTGGTACAGCCTGAAAAAATGCCATTTGCTAAAAAAGCAAACTACTCAGAGAAGTAAACAATATGAAAGGTACTATATGTTAGTGTATTATTAGCGCTGTGGCTGCCATTATTTAAATAACAATCAGCTAATTTAGTTGTTGACTAATTGACAGCAGTAACTGACCCAAACATTTACAAAACTTTTAGCATTCTAGATCCAAAACCCCTTTTTTGTTCATTAATGTTCTGCCCAGAACTCCTCAGAAGGCACGGTTTAGTGCAAAGTTTCTATCTGATTAATCAATTATTTGTTATCATAATTGATTAATTGTCTGAATAATTAGTTGCAGCTCTTGTATTTTTGGAATTGCCAAAGCTTGGCAGTAGAAAAGAATCATAAATTAAAGATACAGCAGCAAAACTCTGTTTTCTCAGGCATAATTTATTTTTTTAAACACAAAACAGAACATTTTCTGATCCTGAATTTAAAGAAAAAACATATCAGTGATAGAGTTTTAAAATCAGCAAAAACAGAAAATAAGTAGAATACAAGATGTGGTTTGCATTAAATGATCTCTTTATATCACAGATTAATCATTTTCTGATAACTTTCAGTTAATTTTTTTATAAGGAATAGTGTTTTCCAGATGGAAAGTGTTAATTTAGTAGTAGTTCATTAAAGTGTTGAATCGTCTCCATTATTAATCAAGCTAAATATTTGGAGACATAAATTCAGCCGTTCCAGTCCTCGCTGGTTCATCAGAGCAGTGGGTTGTTGTCCAGAGCAGGGGGGTACGCGGGGTGTGGGGCGTTCTGGTATCCGTTCACTAACGGCGGCATGGCCGGGTTCACCGTCATCATGAACCCGGGTGGAGGCAGCACAGCAGCAGGGGGCGCTGTAACCGCAGCCAGGGGCCCGGCTGGGAACGGGGACCCGGCTGGGATCGAGGGCCCGGCTGGGACCGAGGGCCCGGCTGGGACCGAGGGCCCGGCTGGGAACGGAGACCCGGCTGGGAATGGGGACCCGGGTGGGAATGGGGACCCGGGTGGGACCGGGGACCCGGCTGGGACCGAGGGCCCGGCTGGGAATGGGGACCCGGGTAAGACCGAGGGCCCGGCTGGGACCGAGGGCCCGGCTGGGAACGGAGACCCGGGTGGGATCGGGGACCCGGGTGGGATCGAGGGCCACTGGTTTCCAGTAAGCCCCTGCAGATTCCAGGGCATTGAACTGGGAGACACTGGTGGGGAGATGTACGGAGAGCCCCCTGGTGGCTGGGTGGGGAACATGGAGAGGATCTGGGCGGTGGAGAGGACGGGATGTGGAGACTCTGACGGAGAAGAAAAGATCTAAACGTTACTCTGCAAAATCGCTGAAAACAGAAACACTTTGGTAACAAAAACCTGAACATTTATTGGTAAATAAGTTTTTAAATATTTCTTTAGCGACGCGACTGACGGTCCAGCTGCCCAGCAACGGAAAATAAGATTAAGATTCACACAACTAGTTACATTTACTTGAGTAACTTTTAGGATTATTTTTACTGTGCAGTTCTCTTTCCTGTCACTTGAGTAATTTTATTATGAAGCATTTCTTCTGTTACTTGACTAAATATATGCTGAAGCAGTGATATTCTCACTGTGTATAATTTCTGGTTGTTGCTGCGTTGCCTCTTTAACGATCTGAGGAGAAGGTTCCCTGTTATTCATCCACCGATTCTGTTTTTGCTGAAGCTCATAAATGATGATCGTTTCTAACACACTAATCTATAACTATAAATAATCCCATTGTTTGTATTTAAACTAATGCAGTAGATGCTAACCTGTGTTTCCTCCTGTGTTTGAGTCAAAACAGCCGACATGAAGCAGCCAGCATGATAAACACACTCTGCTTTTCATTTTATATAGCGAGGTTGTTTTTCTAAAAGCAGCGTTCCTGTTTGACATTACTGGCACAGATTAAAGAAAATAAAGAAATTAGACTGTGTATCAGGGCTATTTTTAAATGGTGTGGTGAAGTATTTGGAAAAATGTTTCCTCTGTGCCAACGTGTTACATCTAATGCAGCCGGCGGCAGTGACGTTCTGCAGACTTACACAAGTCAGACAATTAAAATAAAAAAGGCTTTTACAAACATGGGTGCTAAACCAATTTAGTCTGAACTGAACACCTAATATTTTTTTTAAAATGTTACTTAATCTTTTGAGTACTTCACAAATTCACATTAACCAGTTAATATTGGTAAAAGTCAACGCAAAGCAGATTTAACTGCAGTAAAGACAAATAAGGAACAATTGAAATCTGTAAAAAAAAGACAATAATTACAGAGAATAAAATATTATTTGGCATTTAGACTGCTGATATAAAATTTCATTGGTAACATTTGAAATGCAAAATGATTAAATATTTGAGTTATACCAGCAAAAATAAGAATTAGTTACAACTTTACTTCATAATGATATTTCTTGCCAAAATAAACTTGCTTTATTGTTTTATTTCTCCATTTATAAAATAGTGTGTCGAGATAAGAAAGTTTACAGAAGCTGCTCTTTTAACAGAAAAAGTAAAAGTGGTTCTTTTTGTCTTATTTTGAAGGAGACAAGGGAAACGTGTTACAAGTTACATGTGATGCTATGTGCTTAGAGTCAAACACTGACCAGCTGAGATTTCCTTCAAATCGTTCAAAAAGTATTGTATAAACGGGATAGATTTCAGAAAAGTTTTCATTTACATGAATCTACACAAATACAGCTGAGAGCATTGTAGTAAATATGCCAAACCCGTAGGGGGCAGTGTAGAGCAAAGCTAAAACCTCTGTCAGCCAATCAGACTGCTTCAAAACAACCACAACTTCCTGGTAGGAGTTAAATATGGTGCCACGAAGTTCATCTGTGTGGGTTAAACTAGTTTAAAACACCATATTAGAATATAAAATTTAAAAAATACAAGACGATGTCGATTGGGAATAACAAGTATGTGGATATACTGGCATATTATTTGTTGCAAGCTGCGACGATCGGGACCCAAATCTCAAGTTTCCTCACATGTAAACCTAAATGTGGAGTTTTCTCAAATCTCCACTTTGGTCTGACCTTTTAGTAGAATTAAAGGTCAATATGCATAAAAATGTATTAATTTTCCCAGATATTCAGCTACATGTGGATTAGCTCTTAGGCTACATTCAATTTGAATTAATATGAATTACAATGCTGGTAAGATCAACAGAGCTTTTCTGAAATTGAATTTGTGAATTTGTCAAACTTGAACTCGGTGCATTCTTACTCCAGGTTCACCTCTTGTGTGACGCTACCTACAACTAGCATAACAAGCTAATAATAACAATACATCTCTGCATTTTACGCTTTCAAAACACAAAGGGACGACGTTCAGACAAAGATATTTCACAGCAGCTCCTGTACTGGTAGTTTAAAGAGACAAACCGTCAGAAGTGACAGTAAATGGCTGCTGTTAATGTTCGGAATGTTCTGGAAGGTGCTGTTGCTGTGCTACAGTGCGTTGCCATGGAGACCCCAGACAGACAGGAGGACAGGCATTACTGATTAAGCAGTCATCTTTGATACAACAGTTTCAAAGAAATGACACGTTTTAACATTTAATTTCCCTTTGGGATTAAAAAAGTGTTTTAAACTGGAAATTTGAGAGAAAAATGTAAAATCAGACGTTTATCATTCTCCGCTTCTTAAACCAAAAGTTTCAGGTTATTGGAAACGCAGTTAGTCAGAGCCACATTTCTCACTTCTTCATCATCATCATCATCATCTGATGGCACTTCCTTATTGCTGCTGTTTGATACAATGTGGTAAAACTCAATATAATTTAGGGAAGTGATGCTCAAACTAAACCATTTCAGATTAAGTTCAGTGAAAGACCACCACAAAGCCCTTCCACTGGGATTATTGGAATAGATGAATCAAGCAGTGAAATGGATGGAAAGGCAGATTAAATTACCAGGACATTTTATTACAAATTGTTAATTTACGTCTGACTGAAGCTGTGATTTTTGTTTAGATTTAATTAATTTACTCATTATTAAGAAGATGTCACTTATTCCTCATGTCAAAGTTCACTGTTTTCAACGTTACATACATAAACATTAGCTTGAGGCTAATCTCACCAACTCTGGTCATAAGTAGCTCAAATACAATTTCAAAAATGCTTTATTGATGCCACAGAAAATTAAATTAACCAAAATTACATTAACCATGACTTTTGAACGCCGTATCATCTACATAGAGCCATTTCATCCCCATGTGATATTTCAGTTTTTCTTTTTTAATACATTTGCTAAAATTTCTACATTTCAGGTATTTTCTGTCAAGATGGGGTGCTGAGCGTACATTCTTAATAAAGTTGGGAAATAATCTTAACTTTGTTTCACTGCAGCAAACGGCTGCAGTGAAACAAAGAGTGAAAGTTTAAAGGGTCTGAATACTTTCCGCACTCGCTGCACAAAGCTAATTACAGGACAAACTTCAGCTTAGCAGGCCGATATTTTTGTCCCGTTTCCTTTTTGCAATGATTCTGTTGAACCACATTTAAAAACAATGTCTGATTTTCATTGGTTCATTTTCAGGAAATTTTTATTTATCATTACTTTTGTCAGTTTAAAGGTTTTTTGTCATAACAGAGAAGTAGCAACAGTTTGTGTTTATTAATCTTACAGAATGTCAAACAGATCAAATCTGAGTGATTTGAATCCTCAGAAATGTCTTCAGGTTTTCTAAAAACATTTTTGTTCTTGACTGGTTTGTAAACTCCTGGGTTTCTTTGTGCAGCTTTATGTCATCTCCCTGGACTTTGTTTTATGCTCTGCCAGGTCTTGGTTAAATAAAACCGCTGCTGCGTTTCTTCTCTTTGGCGAATAATCGCCTCACGTTAAAGGACGACATCCCATCCGTCCTGCTGTTCTGTTGGGTCGACTTCAGTGGTTTTTAATCCATAGTCTCCACCGACCATAAGATGTCGACTTTAACACACAGACACATAAAATTAAAACATTTTTACACCTCATGCCTGCAGCATGAGTCTCTGCTACCTTTACATAAACAGGTCAAGGCAGATTTTTTCTAAACTTTTTACACCAGAATCCCAAAGTGGAAACGACTCTGGGGCCATTTTGTTTCTCCAACTGAAAACACAAAATTATTTTTTTTTTTTAATGGGCTCAGTACTCAGGAAAAGGGCACTGAAAAAAAATCAGACTTTATTTTAATGAAACAAAGTGGCTATTTTTTTGTATATATATTTTTGTCTTCATAAAAAGGTGACAGTTTCCGAACCTTTTGGTTAATTTTGGAATTCACCTTATTTGATCTAGAAAATGTTTTAATCAGCAACAAAATAAGAACTTTCATCTATTAACCATTTTTATTGATGTGCTCTAGTTTTTCTTTTGAGTCAAAATTTTTAATTTACTTGCCATGAAATTAAAATACAACATGAAAATACTGTGTGCCTAACACTTTCTGTTAAAGAAAATTTCAATTAAATGTGTAACTGAAATTCCCATCCTAAAAAACTAAAGTTTACACTTGAGGGCCAAATTTGTACCATTATTCAACTGCAGGTGGGGGCCACACAAAATTGTTCCAAGGGCTACAAAAGGCCCCTGGGCCACAGGTTGGACACCCTGGGTTCTGACTCACCTGGCTGGCTGACAGGTGGGATGTTGTTGGGAGGCAGAGGATCTGTCAGGGGCGGAGAAAATATCTCCAACAGTTCATTACTGGAAGACGTCTGCTGACAGAAAAACAAGAAAAAACAGTTTGTGTTATTTAATATGAGGCAGGATGTGATCTATTCTCACTGCACATATGTTACTCTGACAAACAGTTAGCTGATGGTTTCTCAGTTCAGAGATTTTTTATTTATGCAAAAAATCTAAAACCCAGAAAAAAATCATAATAATTTTTTTTGTTTTTGTTAAAAGTGTAACTTTTAACAAAAAGTTACACTTTTTGTAAAGTGTAAAAGCAGCAAAAAAAAATCTTTTTTTTTTGCTGCTGTTGCCGATTCCCTGAACGTCACATCATGTGTCTTGTGTTTTATGCACCTGCTTTATTGGTCCTGATGATGATTGAGGTGGAGGACTAAACACATTCTCCAGAGCTGCTCCCTGAAACAAAAGAGGCTGAAGCGATTAATCGAATCAATCACGATTAATCGATTGTTGAAATAGTCGACAACTAATTTAGTAATCGATTAATCATCAACTGTAGAATAGACTCAAATAAATGCCATTTGCAACATACAGCAGTAATTAAACCAAAACTGTACAAAAACATGTACGTTTTGCATTTAAGATGAAAAATCTTCTTTATCTTTAAATATAACCAGAAATCCTTAATTGTCATTTTTAGCTTTACCTGGTTTCCATAAAACAAACTAAAACAAAACTTTTTATTAATCAACATATTAGTAGACGGTGTTTTTCGGCTGCAGTTTCATCCTTTGCTACAAATAATCAGCGTTCGCTAAAGGAATGCTGTCCTTGCATTTCTGGAAATAACATTTTTATGCTTTTATTTTTAAAAAGTAATTGAATTAATTGCCATTTGAATCTTTTAATATATTTCTAATATTGTATACAAAAAGGCTCTACTAATCGGTAGATTAATCATTTACTATAATTCTGAAAACGCTTATTTACCGTCTCTGGAGAAGCCAGACTGTCAGTCAGAGTCACTAAAGAAATATTCTGAAAACAACAAAGAGATCCCGGTAATAAGCGAACAACCAGAAACAGACTGATAACGGATGTAAACTGTATTATGTCTGACTTGGCTTGCCGTAGGCTGGTGTTGCTGAGGAGCCTCCTGTTGCTCCACACGCCGACAAACCTCCATGATGTCCAAAATTATTGGATCCGCCTGCAACCGATAAAGTAGATAAAATCACAACCCAAAACAAGATCTCTTCTTTTCCCCACATGCGACTCATTCTGACCTTTTCACGACCCCATTCCGATTATTCCGATTATTCTAAGCCTACTTCGTCTTTTAACCGATTTCTGTTTGTAGATATACAGTTTTTGTTTTAAATTTTATTAATTAGTTGCACACCCTGCAATTAACCCAATTAAAAAAGTAATTATGTTCCATATAATTATTTCAAATAGATAATATAATACATGATAAATGATATGGTTCAAGTACGAAAATCAAGGATAATTTGCAAGAACTCAGCGTAAAACTGGAGCCGGAGCTCTAATTGGTAAATAAAAGATTAACAATAATAAATATCTTTGTTGTTGACTTTATATGTCTATTTATTTAAAAAGAATTAGCAGAAATTGGTCTTTGAATTGGAATTGTGCTTTTTTGTTGATATTAAGTTTTTGTTTAAAATTGAATTAATTACAGATCTTGCAATAAATTCAATTACAAAACTGAAAGAAGTCAATCACTAAATATAATTAATTCAAATATATTATGTTATATTATATCTATTTATTCAATAATTTAGCAGCAAAAAGAGGTCTTTGAATTGAAAATGTTACTTATTTTGTCAATTAAAATGCTATTAGTTATAATCAACTACAGACACTGGAATTGTCAATTAAAATATTTAAACGAGTGAAACTATTTCATATGATCTTATTGCTTATGCTCCTTCAAACGACATCATGGTTTTGTGGCAAAGTGTGTAAATCTTCCAGAGCGATGAGACTTGGTCACATGATCCTCTGCAGGGCTGCGAGGCGTCACCTGGTGTCCCGCCTTGATGTAGAACAGGATGTACGCGTCTTCGTGTCTGTAGATGTAGGCCAGCGCTCGGGGGTCCGACTTGTCTTTAGTCACAGAGCTGATCCTGGATCTGTCGTGGTCATGAAGAACAATCTGAGAACAAAACAAAGACAGAACATCAGAAACAAGTTCGGCTCCAAAACTACTTACAGTGACCAGGAAGTTCCAGTTTATACAAGAAAACATCAGAGCTGATAAGACGGGTCGCTGGTTAAACTTTAGCTGCACTGCAAAAGCACAAAACCTTACCAAGCAAGTTTGGTCTGGGTTCTAGAGCAAGTAAGAGAAAACTAACTTACAAGTACAACAATAAAAATGAACTTGTTTTAAGAAAATAATTATTTAGTACTGGTGAAAAAGTGGCAGATTATTTCTCTTATTGGAAAATTACTTGTAAAGTTACTTTAAGTTAGTTTTCTCTCATTTCAAGCATACTCAGATAGTTGCACTAGAAGCGAGACCAAAGCTACGTTTGTGTTTTTGCAGTGCAGGTCAAATGCTTGGTTTCCGTCTCTTTACTTGATCACTTATTGTTGGTCTGAAGCCAACAGTAAGGAGAAAAATCCAATAAGACGCAATAAATTTGCCTTGAAAGCAGATCTTTGTTCACTGCAGTCTGAATATTATCACCGGACTGAAAAACACTGAAAAAGGAGGTAATGTCATTTTTACTCTCCAAAGCATTTGTGTGCCATCTGTCTGATTTGCATCAAATATTTCACCCAGGGGTGTCCAAAGTGTGGCTCGTGGGCCATTTGTGGTACTTGGAATGATTTTGTCTGGCCTCCAAGAATCATAGAAATTCAGATACAAATGATCCAGATGGAGTCTTTTCATTTACTAATCAGGATAAAATTATTCCTGACATAATTTTCTTACAGTGGAAAATGTTAAGTCCAACATAAAATATTCGTCTTTTATAACTTTTATAATAAGTTTATCCAGATACTCTTACTGAAATTCTGACTTTGCTCTACTCAGCTTTTATTTAATTTATTAAACAGCTAAATGTAGCAAACATTTTGAAAGAAAGTGACCCAAAATTCTGTTTTCATAACTGAGAATAAATTTGTACAATTTGAAAGGAATGCACAATATTATCGGCACCATATATTATTGGCTGACATTAGTCATTTTTTGACATGTTGATAAATAAAACTGGTTCAACACATACAACTGATATTTATTTTATCTGTTTCTTGTCAGGTTTTTTCCCCCAAACGTGTCAAAACTGTAGTGAGATATACATAATATCGGTAAATATCGGTTATCAGCCATAACAGTGATATTAATATCGGATATCAATATCGGTCCAAATGGCCTGTGAGAACTTTTGATCAAACTGTGAGGAGGAAAAGCGGAACATGTTGTTACGTAGCTGCTGAACTGGCTGACTCACCCCGGTCCGCTCATCCAAAATCTTTAAGCCACTGGAGGAAATTTTCAGCCAGATCCTCATTTTGTGTTGACCCTGTTTCCTCGCTGAAACTTCAAATCCCTTCAAACAGGAAAATAATCACACAGGAAAACTGATCAGAAATACAGGAAAGCATAGAAGAGTCATGATGTGAAGGTTTTGTGTTATTGAACATGTTAATGTTTGATCAAATGAAATGCTTGTGCTGGTCTTTTCAACTGTATAGATATAATTTAATATCATTTTTGATGATTTAATGAAATATTTCAT
>NW_006800300.1:207009-226085 GCF_000485575.1 Poecilia formosa | reverse complement strand
GTAAGATCAACAGAGCTTTTCTGAAATTGAATTTGTGAATTTGTCAAACTTGAACTCGGTGCATTCTTACTCCAGGTTCACCTCTTGTGTGACGCTACCTACAACTAGCATAACAAGCTAATAATAACAATACATCTCTGCATTTTACGCTTTCAAAACACAAAGGGACGACGTTCAGACAAAGATATTTCACAGCAGCTCCTGTACTGCTAGTTTAAAGAGACAAACCATCAGAAGTGATAGTAAATGGCTGCTGTTAATGTTCGGAATGTTCCGGAAGGTGCTGTTGCTGTGCTACAGTGCGTTGCCATGGAGACCCCAGACAGACAGGAGGACAGGCATTACTGATTAAGCAGTCATCTTTGATACAACAGTTTCAAAGAAATGACACGTTTTAACATTTAATTTCCCTTTGGGATTAAAAAAGTGTTTTAAACTGGAAATTTGAGAGAAAAATGTAAAATCAGACGTTTATCATTCTCCGCTTCTTAAACCAAAAGTTTCAGGTTATTGGAAACGCAGTTAGTCAGAGCCACATTTCTCACTTCTTCATCATCATCATCTGATGGCACTTCCTTATTGCTGCTGTTTGATACAATGTGGTAAAACTCAATATAATTTAGGGAAGTGATGCTCAAACTAAACCATTTCAGATTAAGTTCAGTGAAAGACCACCACAAAGCCCTTCCACTGGGATTATTGGAATAGATGAATCAAGCAGTGAAATGGATGGAAAGGCAGATTAAATTACCAGGACATTTTATTACAAATTGTTAATTTACGTCTGACTGAAGCTGTGATTTTTGTTTAGATTTAATTAATTTACTCATTATTAAGAAGATGTCACTTATTCCTCATGTCAAAGTTCACTGTTTTCAACGTTACATACATAAACATTAGCTTGAGGCTAATCTCACCAACTCTGGTCATAAGTAGCTCAAATACAATTTCAAAAATGCTTTATTGATGCCACAGAAAATTAAATTAACCAAAATTACATTAACCATGACTTTTGAACGCCGTATCATCTACATAGAGCCATTTCATCCCCATGTGATATTTCAGTTTTTCTTTTTTAATACATTTGCTAAAATTTCTACATTTCAGGTATTTTCTGTCAAGATGGGGTGCTGAGCGTACATTCTTAATAAAGTTGGGAAATAATCTTAACTTTGTTTCACTGCAGCAAACGGCTGCAGTGAAACAAAGAGTGAAAGTTTAAAGGGTCTGAATACTTTCCGCACTCGCTGCACAAAGCTAATTACAGGACAAACTTCAGCTTAGCAGGCCGATATTTTTGTCCCGTTTCCTTTTTGCAATGATTCTGTTGAACCACATTTAAAAACAATGTCTGATTTTCATTGGTTCATTTTCAGTAAATTTTTATTTATCATTACTTTTGTCAGTTTAAAGGTTTTTTGTCATTAACAGAGAAGTAGCAACAGCTTGTGTTTATTAATCTTACAGAATGTCAAACAGATCAAATCTGAGTGATTTGAATCCTCAGAAATGTCTTCAGGTTTTCTAAAAACATTTTTGTTCTTGACTGGTTTGTAAACTCCTGGGTTTCTTTGTGCAGCTTTATGTCATCTCCCTGGACTTTGTTTTATGCTCTGCCAGGTCTTGGTTAAATAAAACCGCTGCTGCGTTTCTTCTCTTTGGCGAATAATCGCCTCACGTTAAAGGACGACATCCCATCCGTCCTGCTGTTCTGTTGGGTCGACTTCAGTGGTTTTTAATCCATAGTCTCCACCGACCATAAGATGTCGACTTTAACACACAGACACATAAAATTAAAACATTTTTACACCTCATGCCTGCAGCATGAGTCTCTGCTA
The DNA here is from genome assembly GCF_000485575.1 of Poecilia formosa. Classification (NCBI taxonomy): domain Eukaryota; kingdom Metazoa; phylum Chordata; class Actinopteri; order Cyprinodontiformes; family Poeciliidae; genus Poecilia; species Poecilia formosa. The sequence goes on along the minus strand of NW_006800300.1, from coordinate 224,247 downwards.
CCTTTACATAAACAGGTCAAGGCAGATTTTTTCTAAACTTTTTACACCAGAATCCCAAAGTGGAAACGACTCTGGGGCCATTTTGTTTCTCCAACTGAAAACACAAAATTATTTTTTTTTTTTAATGGGCTCAGTACTCAGGAAAAGGGCACTGAAAAAAAATCAGACTTTATTTTAATGAAACAAAGTGGCTATTTTTTTGTATATATATTTTTGTCTTCATAAAAAGGTGACAGTTTCCGAACCTTTTGGTTAATTTTGGAATTCACCTTATTTGATCTAGAAAATGTTTTAATCAGCAACAAAATAAGAACTTTCATCTATTAACCATTTTTATTGATGTGCTCTAGTTTTTCTTTTGAGTCAAAATTTTTAATTTACTTGCCATGAAATTAAAATACAACATGAAAATACTGTGTGCCTAACACTTTCTGTTAAAGAAAATTTCAATTAAATGTGTAACTGAAATTCCCATCCTAAAAAACTAAAGTTTACACTTGAGGGCCAAATTTGTACCATTATTCAACTGCAGGTGGGGGCCACACAAAATTGTTCCAAGGGCTACAAAAGGCCCCTGGGCCACAGGTTGGACACCCTGGGTTCTGACTCACCTGGCTGGCTGACAGGTGGGATGTTGTTGGGAGGCAGAGGATCTGTCAGGGGCGGAGAAAATATCTCCAACAGTTCATTACTGGAAGACGTCTGCTGACAGAAAAACAAGAAAAAACAGTTTGTTTTATTTAATATGAGGCAGGATGTGATCTATTCTCACTGCACATATGTTACTCTGACAAACAGTTAGCTGATGGTTTCTCAGTTCAGAGATTTTTTATTTATGCAAAAAATCTAAAACCCAGAAAAAAATCATAATAATTTTTTTTGTTTTTGTTAAAAGTGTAACTTTTAACAAAAAGTTACACTTTTTGTAAAGTGTAAAAGCAGCAAAAAAAAATCTTTTTTTTTTGCTGCTGTTGCCGATTCCCTGAACGTCACATCATGTGTCTTGTGTTTTATGCACCTGCTTTATTGGTCCTGATGATGATTGAGGTGGAGGACTAAACACATTCTCCAGAGCTGCTCCCTGAAACAAAAGAGGCTGAAGCGATTAATCGAATCAATCACGATTAATCGATTGTTGAAATAGTCGACAACTAATTTAGTAATCGATTAATCATCAACTGTAGAATAGACTCAAATAAATGCCATTTGCAACATACAGCAGTAATTAAACCAAAACTGTACAAAAACATGTACGTTTTGCATTTAAGATGAAAAATCTTCTTTATCTTTAAATATAACCAGAAATCCTTAATTGTCATTTTTAGCTTTACCTGGTTTCCATAAAACAAACTAAAACAAAACTTTTTATTAATCAACATATTAGTAGACGGTGTTTTTCGGCTGCAGTTTCATCCTTTGCTACAAATAATCAGCGTTCGCTAAAGGAATGCTGTCCTTGCATTTCTGGAAATAACATTTTTATGCTTTTATTTTTAAAAAGTAATTGAATTAATTGCCATTTGAATCTTTTAATATATTTCTAATATTGTATACAAAAAGGCTCTACTAATCGGTAGATTAATCATTTACTATAATTCTGAAAACGCTTATTTACCGTCTCTGGAGAAGCCAGACTGTCAGTCAGAGTCACTAAAGAAATATTCTGAAAACAACAAAGAGATCCCGGTAATAAGCGAACAACCAGAAACAGACTGATAACGGATGTAAACTGTATTATGTCTGACTTGGCTTGCCGTAGGCTGGTGTTGCTGAGGAGCCTCCTGTTGCTCCACACACCGACAAACCTCCATGATGTCCAAAATTATTGGATCCGCCTGCAACCGATAAAGTAGATAAAATCACAACCCAAAACAAGATCTCTTCTTTTCCCCACATGCGACTCATTCTGACCTTTTCACGACCCCATTCCGATTATTCCGATTATTCTAAGCCTACTTCGTCTTTTAACCGATTTCTTTTTGTAGATACACAGTTTTTGTTTTAAATTTTATTAATTAGTTACACACCCTGCAATTAACCCAATTAAAAAAGTAATTATGTCCCATATAATTATTTCAAATAGATAATATAATACATGATAAATGATATGGTTCAAGTACGAAAATCAAGGATAATTTGCAAGAACTCAGCGTAAAACTGGAGCCGGAGCTCTAATTGGTAAATAAAAGATTAACAATAATAAATATCTTTGTTGTTGACTTTATATGTCTATTTATTTAAAAAGAATTAGCAGAAATTGGTCTTTGAATTGGAATTGTGCTTTTTTGTTGATATTAAGTTTTTGTTTAAAATTGAATTAATTACAGATCTTGCAATAAATTCAATTACAAAACTGAAAGAAGTCAATCACTAAATATAATTAATTCAAATATATTATGTTATATTATATCTATTTATTCAATAATTTAGCAGCAAAAAGAGGTCTTTGAATTGAAAATGTTACTTATTTTGTCAATTAAAATGCTATTAGTTATAATCAACTACAGACACTGGAATTGTCAATTAAAATATTTAAACGAGTGAAACTATTTCATATGATCTTATTGCTTATGCTCCTTCAAACGACATCATGGTTTTGTGGCAAAGTGTGTAAATCTTCCAGAGCGATGAGACTTGGTCACATGATCCTCTGCAGGGCTGCGAGGCGTCACCTGGTGTCCCGCCTTGATGTAGAACAGGATGTACGCGTCTTCGTGTCTGTAGATGTAGGCCAGCGCTCGGGGGTCCGACTTGTCTTTAGTCACAGAGCTGATCCTGGATCTGTCGTGGTCATGAAGAACAATCTGAGAACAAAACAAAGACAGAACATCAGAAACAAGTTCGGCTCCAAAACTACTTACAGTGACCAGGAAGTTCCAGTTTATACAAGAAAACATCAGAGCTGATAAGACGGGTCGCTGGTTAAACTTTAGCTGCACTGCAAAAGTACAAAACCTTACCAAGCAAGTTTGGTCTGGGTTCTAGAGAAAGTAAGAGAAAACTAACTTACAAGTACAACAATAAAAATGAACTTGTTTTAAGAAAATAATTATTTAGTACTGGTGAAAAAGTGGCAGATTATTTCTCTTATTGGAAAATTACTTGTAAAGTTACTTTAAGTTAGTTTTCTCTCATTTCAAGCATACTCAGATAGTTGCACTAGAAGCGAGACCAAAGCTACGTTTGTGTTTTTGCAGTGCAGGTCAAATGCTTGGTTTCCATCTCTTTACTTGATCACTTATTGTTGGTCTGAAGCCATAAGTTTATCCAGATACTCTTACTGAAATTCTGACTTTGCTCTACTCAGCTTTTATTTAATTTATTAAACAGCTAAATGTAGCAAACATTTTGAAAGAAAGTGACCCAAAATTCTGTTTTCATAACTGAGAATAAATTTGTACAATTTTAAAGGAATGCACAATATTATCGGGACCATATATTATTGGCTGACATTAGTCATTTTTTGACATGTTGATAAATAAAACTGGTTCAACACATACAACTGATATTTATTTTATCTGTTTCTTGTCAGGTTTTTTCCCCCAAACGTGTCAAAACTGTAGTGAGATATACATAATATCGGTAAATATCGGTTATCAGCCATAACAGTGATATTAATATCGGATATCAATATCGGTCCAAATGGCCTGTGAGAACTTTTGATCAAACTGTGAGGAGGAAAAGCGGAACATGTTGTTACGTAGCTGCTGAACTGGCTGACTCACCCCGGTCCGCTCATCCAAAATCTTTAAGCCACTGGAGGAAATTTTCAGCCAGATCCTCATTTTGTGTTGACCCTGTTTCCTCGCTGAAACTTCAAATCCCTTCAAACAGGAAAATAATCACACAGGAAAACTGATCAGAAATACAGGAAAGCATAGCAGAGTCATGATGTGAAGGCTTTGTGTTATTGAACACGTTAATGTTTGAGCAAATGAAATGCTTGTACTGGTCTTTTCAACTGTATAGATATAATTTAATATCATTTTTGATGATTTAATGAAATATTTCATTCTCCTAAATTCACTAAAAGTGCAACAACCCCCAAAAATATAGATTTCTGCTGATAAACTGTCTAATTAGGTTATTTAGGATTCTATCTATTATTTTGTGTGACTTTATATTTTTTATGTTTTGTGTGTTTATTTCTACATTATTTAGCCTAAAATCGTTTCAGTTCTGGCTTCCTAAACAGTTTAATTTTCCTATTGTTTTGTTCCCCTGTTTATAATGGTGCAGCTTTTCATCACACAGAACCACATTAAATAAATGCATGTAAAACTATATATGTATATTATATTATATTATATTATATATAATAACATATTCATATCACATAAATTATATTTTGTATTATGTAATTTATAAAATATTACATTCTATAAATACTATAAAATATTATATTTACATATTATTTAATATGTAAATATATTAATATTATATTAATTATATTATATTATATTTTAAGGACTGAGAACAAAACACTCCATTGTTCATTTCCAAGACAAATCGGCATAAAACAGAGGTGACATGTTTGTTTCTCACTAGCGCCCCCTAGACTCAGAAAGCTCTAATTGACTGAAGGAGGGCGGCAGCTGTTAGGACGGACCAAAAGTCACAAAGCAGCTGACTCAACATTTCATAACTTCCTATTAAAACCACTTTTATAGCACAAAGTAAAATAAAAAATACTAATTCCAGGTCCAGCTGATACCAGTTTTATTCATCTACTTTTTCAATGTTATTTTCTGTTGTTTAAATGAAGTGTGAGAGAAATAACAGATTAATTTACGTGCTTTTAACAGATTACCTTCAGTTTCATCATGGAGTCCAGCAGCATCTTCTCTCCCTGTGAGTCCGGCACCGGGTCCATGCCGATCAGCTTGGCCTTGTAACGGACCCCGTCCCCTTCGTACCGGGACCTGGTGTCCAGAACCGGTCCTGAAAATCACAACCAAAAACAAAACCATCAGCAGAAACGAGACGACAAAGAGCTGCAGGAGCAGTAAAAAGTTTCAGCTTTGAAATGTGCAGTAAAATCTAACCTCAAATATGATTTTGTTGAGTTTTTTTTATTTGTTCATATGAAATATGAACATATTTTTCATTTTTCCACACATTTGTTGCTCATTTTACAAACAAAAACTTGTCAAATCATCAGATTCTCATTAACTTTTTATAGCGCTTACCTCAGCATGTCTCAAAGTGACTACTTCAGGTGCATTTTTTATATATCCTCATAAAAACATAATTTCCTTGTAATCGTTAACTTATCAGGAGCCGATTTTCTTTCCTTTTATTGACCAAAAGTGGAGAATATCCCAGGCTTTGCGGGACGACTCACTCACCAAACAGACATTAATCAGCTCGGCGTAAAAAGCTTCCTCAATACAAAATAGTTTAAATAGTTTCCAGTGTGTGTTTGTGATGTTTCTAAAACAGCTGGAAGACTTCCCGAAGTACACAAAGGAAAGGACAGAGTAGAAGAAGTCCTACCTGCTTCCCATCAGGAAAACAAAACTCAGCGCCGCCATGTTTAGGACGTCTTTGTTCACTCTAACCAGTTAAAGCCTCAGATCTCCGTCAAACTTACTTTAGCTAAAACTAACCACATAACGAAAACCGAGAAGACGTTTCCGTTACTGGAAATAAATAAAAACGATAATTAACGGAGAAAAACGATAGCTAACTGGAACCATATGAGCGTTTATAAAACTAACTAAAACAGACCGAAATCATAGCTGTAATATCCTTCGTTTTCGTGTTTATGAATATATTTATTAGCCGTTCGAACTGATGTGAAGAGTTTACGTCAGCTGTCGACAAATTACGGGAGTTCATAATCTTCCTGGCGGCGCTAATCGCTAATGCTAATCCGCAAAATGGCGACAGCAAACGCCAATCAGCTGGTTGTTCAACATAATACTTTTTTTTTAAAATGATGTTTTCTGTTGAGCATTCATTACCCAATCGTTATATACGTAATCATAGCACTATGACTTTTTAAAAGTTCTGCACTTATAATGAAACAAAGTATGAAAAATATGAAACTACTAACACAACTAATAAAAACTAAACAATATTTAACTAATCAGAGGAGGGCAGAATACCCAGAAACTGTATTAAAGTAAGAGCAGCAGCACTAGTTCAACATATTAAGATATTAAGTAAAAGTAAAAAGTAGATGACCAAGAAGTTACTCAAGTAAGAGTAAAAATATATTTGGTACAAAGTCTATTCAAGTACTGAGTAACTAATCAAATTATCAATCCTTTGATATTTAAAAATTATATCATCAGACGGACCAAAATATAAAGTCAAATGGAAATTTTGGTATTTTAAAGAACAAAATGAAAATAATTTATATTAATAACAAAATCAGGCAAAAGAAACATGTTTCCAAATCAGTTTCTTTCTATAAAAAACTTATAAAACTTTAACAAAAACTGCAGGTGTGTCTGTGTCTGGTGAATTAAAACATGTTTGTTTTTCATTCAGTGGGTAAATAATCCAGAAATTTTACTCAAATAAGAGTAGAGATACTTCATACTAAAATTACTCAAGTAAAAATAAAAAGAACAGCCTAGTAAAAATTCTCCTAAAAGAATTTTTTTTTCAAAAAAGTAATTCAAGTAAATTTTACTGAGTAAATGTAACTAGTTGCTACCAAACTCTGCTAGTAAAAACTAATAAAAACAAGCAAAGACGCTCTAAAATCTAATTAAAACTAACTGACGGATAAAAAGTCACTACAAAATAAAACTAAATGGTACAGTTTAAAATGTGTGTTTTAAACTTTTCTACCCTGGTTTCCATCCTGGATCTGTACAGCGCCATCCCTTAAACTACAAATATAGCAACACGTCCTTTGCCTCGTCTGACGTTCTCCTGAGACTAAACTTCAACCTAAACTCTCATACCTCTTGTCAAGTACGGTGGCCAGCTTCTGACAGCCTCTTGGCCCTGTGCGAGACAGCTCCCAGCCGTTTGAACTGTCTCGGTCACAATGTTTGTTTCCTTAAGATTCTGCAAAAACCTGGAAGCTTTCAGATGTTTTTCCTGCCAAAAATAGAAACTTCTCACCATCAAGATGCAAAAAAACCCTGAAAATGTTTGTGGATGCAGAGGAGAGTGCCTGCTTTGACTCACCTGCAGGGAATCCATTTTCACTTTGACCCAGCTGCCTGGCCTGTCCCACTGACAAAGCCGCTGGGGGTCAAAGGTCAGGCTGCAGACTCACTGGTGATATATTAACATCCGCTGGGAGGCCCACATGCATGGGAACGTTTTCAGCAGAACGAAGAGGCAGCAACAGGGAGGATCTCCCTCAATGGTGCACCTAAGGTCATGCATTTCCCTCAACGACCGGCTCTTTGGTGGCATTTTCCTAAAATAAACCAATTACAACCAGAAAAAAAACAAACCAAAAAGATTGGAGCATCTGCAAAATACTTACAATAATAATAATAAAAAAAAGAAACAACTATCTACAGACTGTGTTTTATTTTTATATGATGTTGAGTTATGTAAGGTGAACATTGAGGTTAATATATAATAAACACATGAAGAGAAAGCATTTTATGATGTAATTCAGAGTCTCGGATAAACCAAAAGCAATTAAAACAGTTCCAGTGTCAGCTTGGGCCATTATTAAAACTGTTAAGTGTCACTTTTACATCTTCAAGAAGCTTTTTTTTAAATCACACATGTTGCTTTACATAGTTCTCATGTGACGTCACTCTTCTGGGAACTTTGTAGCCGACAGCCATCTTGGTAGGCATGGGCTATGGAGCTGCTATAACAACAACAAACAAGCCACAATCTTATAACTAGCTCTGACCTCGTTCCTATCTAACTGATAACCAGAGGTGGTAGAGTAGCCAAAAATTACACTCAAGTGAGAGTAGAACTACATCAACATATCTTTACTCAAGGGAAAGTAAAAAGTAGTCGTCCAGGGAATTACTCAAGTAAGAGTATGAAAGTATTTGGTAAAAAGTCTACTCTAGTACTGAGTAACTGGTCAAATTATCAATCATTTAATGCTTAAAAATTACATCAGAAGGACCGAAATATAAAATTAAAAGGAAATTTTGTTATTTTAAGAACCAAAATGATAATAATTCATATAAGAAACAAAAAATAACAAAATCAGGCAAAATAAAATGTGTGTGTCTGTGTTTGGTGAATTTTTAGTAAAATGTGTTTGTTTTTTCATTCAGTGGGTAAATAATCCAGAAATTTTACTCAAATAAGAGTAGAGATACTTCATAATGAAATTACTCAAGTAAACGTGAAAAGTACAGCGTAGTAAAAATACCCCTAAAAGTACTTTTCTTCCCAAAAAGCTACTCAAGTAAATGTAACTGAGTAAATGTAACTAGTTGCTACCCAAATCTGCTTATAACCAATAGAAGCACATTACAATTGTTACTCGCCCCCAACTTTTGAGTACTCTACTCACCTCTGTATAATACTAGTGATATTTATTGTAGTACTTTCTGCTGAACTAGCATAGTTAGCTTAGCTAATGTAGCTTTTATCTGCTAGCTAAGACGGACATGTAGCCTACCTGTATGATACTCATTTAGTGACCAGAACCGCGTTTGTCACAGGATGAGTTCATTACAAATCCGTTTAAACACTGGTTGTATGATCCATGCAGCAAGTAGTTTCTGGATGGTAAGTCAACAATAACGCTCGTCTTAAACCAGGTGATTAAACGAGCTGGAGCTCGGCTTGGGTTGCTAGGTAACTCTGCTGTGGTTGCTAGGTAACGACGCAGTGCCCTTCGAATGTTGGGAGGTTTTTAAAACTGCCAAATTGCTCCGGTCTTCTGGTTCGAGTCATCTGATGAAGTTCGCCTTCTCAATAAGTGTTAATTTGTTAATTTGTTGAGGCCAAACAGCTCAGCAGCTGATTATTTTTCTTTTCTGAGCACAAAAAACATTTTTGCTGAAGACATTTTTCTTACCCACACATGCCGCTACACCAGGTTTTTAGCTTGGAAGTCCCAGTTTTCAGGTTGTTTCTGAACATCCAAATGAGTTTCATTGTTTGGGTCGTCTTCCAGACAGTAAAGTTGTGACACATCTGAATAACTTGTACAGATGAGTAATTGTTTGTGCTGATGCTGTTTGGTTGCTTAGAAAAAACCCTAAAGACTTTCCAAACTTGTGTAAATCTACACTTCTCTTTGATTTTCCCATTGTTTTATCCAGCAACTCCAATCAAATACCATCAAGTCTCTTTATGTTGGCAAAGAAACTCCAGCAGCTGCAGTCCATCATAATGAGAAGTCAACAGGCCTCATCCTGGTTAAGTTATCTGACATCCAACAACCTTCAAAACCATGTAATTATGACCCTCTATGCCTCTGAGACAATCAACCATATATTTACGTTTGACCCTTGTGTTATTCTAAAATCCAAATATGTCAAAGTCATCAATCTCCTCCATTCCGGTCAGAAACAATCAGGACATTTGGTCTGCTGCTACTTTACGGTCAAAGTTCCTGTGGGAAATCCAGAAGGAAGTCTGGTTTCACTCCAAAACATTTTGTTTTAGTAAACTATAGTGTTGCTATTATGCTGAAACTAATGGAGAAGACCAGGTCAAGTAGATCCTGATAGCATCCAGAAGGCAGCAGCAGCCGTATTTTCTCAGAAAGGATGAATCTCCGAAATTCAGAAGGGAAATGATACGACGGCGTTCGCAGGCCAAGCACCGTGACTCACAATGAGGAAGACGGTAATTAATGAAAAACTGAGAGGGTTTGTTCTTCAGGCTAATGAAAAAAATCAAATCTAAACCTCCATTGTCTGAATTTAACTGTTTTTGTTTTATGTTTGATTAGATTCTTGTCATCTGCTAGCTTAACCGTTAAATGGTCGGACACATACGCATTTGAAAATGATTTCTTCACCATTTCATGGTGTATCCAAGCTAAAATAACAGATTTTCATGTTTTTTTTTAATAGGAACTATTATTTTTCAATTTTGAGTTTGTAATGCCCCTTCATAAAAAACTCCACTTTTAGGATATTTGTAATAAGTTATGTAACAAATTTTAAAACATCTTCCTCACTGGTTTTCTCTGAATTTGATGAGCCATTCTGTGACAAAATTACAGTCGCTTCCCTTTTTCTCTGAGCTGCACTGAAATTCAGTGAATACAAAAATGGTACTCAATAAATTTAACTAATTTTCACAGCTTGTGAAATTTCTGTATCTCCCAGGTTACAAATAAACATTTAAGTTCTAAGTTGTTGCATTAAAACAGAATTAATGATAAAGTTAAATACATTATATCGTCCATTGTATTTGTGCGTGATTCTTTCACAGATATATGAACTTAAATCATATTTTGTTCTCAATCCAAACGGTTTAAAATCACATAACACCTTGAACTCCTCTGCAGACCCCACACATCCTGGACACAAACTGTTCAGACTTTAACCTTCAGATCGACATCAAAAAACATTTTTTGTGCTGTCACAACTGTCATTCTTCCTTTATTTTTCTTTTAAATGGCTGCAAATATATCCTTATTTTATTCCCACTAAAGCAGTGGTGTCCAAACTGTTTTCCTGGCTAAAAATGCAAAAATTAGTTTGTGATTTTTTTACTCTTTTTTTTCAGTTATCCAAACCATAAAATGGGCTTCAGACTGTTGCCTTCTTAAAATAAAACCAGTCAATTTCAAATAAATTTGGGGCAGCAGTTTTGTTTGACAAATTTTTATCCGTCTTGACTTGAAATGATTGTGGCCTTTGAACCAAATTCTTTTCAGGGGCCCTTATTGGGCCCCGGCCACACTTTGGACACCCCTGCTCTAATGTATTTAAAAATAAATTAATAGTTTTGGTTGTGAACACAATCCTGGCCAATAAAGCTGAGTCTGACTCTGATTTACACACCTGTGGCCTTAGAAGTGACTGATTCTTTACAGTCAGTATTTATTCTGATATATTTCATGTTTTTTTTCTGTTTCCTTCAATAACAAAATTTAAAAACCAGCAAATATTAAGTCTATTTACCTCTAATCACAGTTTTTAATGGAGGAAACATGACTCCTCATTTTGCCCACACCGTTTTTCGTCTGAAAGGCTGCAATGCGCAAGCGATGCACTTTTACCAATAAATATTTGCATACCAGTCTCTTGTGACATGGAGTTTAGCGCAGCAGAGAGCTTTCTGTTTGCAGGAAAAATGTTCTCAAGCAGTGCGGCTCACTTGTTGAAACAGGAAGCGTTTCATCTCAGATTAGGGGCAGCTTTCCTCAAATCTCTTTAAAATCAGAGGGAATCTAATAAAGCTAAAATAATACACAAAAAACAGAATATCAGGTCAGGGCAGCAGATTTGGTGGAGCAGCAGAGACTTTAATATCTCGGGGAAATTAAACAGGAGATTTAATTTAAAAAATTTAAAAGGCGGTCAGACAGAGGTCAGGGATTGCTGTCATCTCAGCGTTCACGAGGTTTTACATTTCCTTTTAACACGAACAGTGAAGGGTGGCGGTAAGAGTTAGATTTCCCAGCAGTGACAACAATATTCAGGAATAAAAACATGCATTAAGGAGCTAATCTCTCACAGGACAGATGGCCCTGTTGTTAAAGAGCTGCAGATCATTTTATCGTCAGTTATCTGACTCCCTGTGCAAAACATTACACAACTTAGCTCACAGTTAATGTCTCATTTCTTTAGATTATTTGCATCATTGGAACAATATGTGAAACTTCTGGGTATGAAGGAGAATGCATGACTAAAGTGTTATTTTTGGGTTGTGTCCAGAGACCTGTCAGATGTAAACTAATGGCCAAACGTCATGTGAGATCTGTTCAAAAATAAACAACCAGTGCTTCTCTAATTGCTCCCTAAAGTAAAGTAAAACGTCATGTGTGTCAGCTCATCCACATTTATACAACAACAGGAGACCCCAGCAGATAAAGAGCAACATGAAAGCCAGACTGGTGAGCTTCACTTTGCAGGCGGGTGGTAAAATGTCCGCCAGCAGGTCTGACAATGGTGAAAAATGTAGACTGGCTAACTGTCAGTTAGCGATGATTTTCAGACTAAATGTTTAACTTAACCATCCAGACAATGGATTTCAGTCGCACACCTGTTTTCCCTGTCTTTGACACATCTGTTATATCTATGGCTGGGACTTTAACACGTTAATTTTGACTAATTAATTACATAGATGTTGACCCATTAGGTAATTTTTACAATTGCTTTATAAAAGGTTCAGGCTGGAATCTTTGTATTTGCGCGTTTCTGGTACACCCGTATATCTGACACACATCAACATTGTAGAAGCAAAAAGCATTTTTGAATTAAAAATGTTGCTTATTTTGTTGATATATTGTCTTAAATTAAAAAGTGATTTATTAATTACTGATCCTGCAATTAACTTGCTTAAAAATGTAAATTAAATTCCACCAGTAGCTATACCCAGGCTGGTTTAGACTGATGTATATTCATCCATGAATGCTGCTTTCCAACTTTCCACAGTTTGTTTTTTCACAGTAAGACGTCAAAGATCAAAACATTTCAGCAGCTTTTTTAACTGACTGCTGTTCTACATAAGGAATCTACTAAAACGTCAAGCTGGGGGAGAAATTTATTATTTTTAAGCAGAAAATATTAAGTAAATTAAACAATCCAAGTTTAACTGCTATAGAGAGGTTTCTCTACATAAAATATACAAATGACTAAAGAATATTCATTATTATAATTAAATTATGTAATTTGCTCTGTTTGGAGAGACAGACTCATATAGAGCAGAAGAAGAAGAAGTTCAGTCCTCCCAGCTTGGCAGAACCTCTGTGTGTTTACAGATCTATATTAGGAAATGCACCGCTGAGCTGGAGAGGAAAAGATCCTGAATAACAACTGTCTTGATTATTTCTTTGTTTCTTAATTAGCATCAACACAAAATAAAATGCCTTGCATTTTTAGGATGTTTTCTTTTTTACTGTACAAAGGCGTTTAGAGTCCTAAAACACTGCAGACAGGCTGCTGCTCTGCTTAGCCTGAGTATAACATAACTTGAATCATAATGTATAAATCAACCTTTAGCGTTTAGGTGTTAACTGATTTAGTTAAGAAGCTAGCTTAAAAGCATATGGATGTAATTATTTAGCATCTGAGACAGCTAAATAATTGAAATGCACTGATGTGTGTCCTTAATAAGAATCTTAAGGTCAGTATAATGACATGTTCAGGTCTCAGAAACACAGGAACTGCTGTATAAGGTTATCATTTGCAACTCTTGTGTTTGAGTTCATAGAGTTCCTCTGCAACACAGTCGCATCAAAGTTTATAATTATATCAAAATTTATCTACGCAGATTAGTGGCAAGGTCTTACAATAATAAATATCCAGTGATGTACAGTCCAGGTGTCAGTAACAGTATCTGAATCCAGCTGTTTGGGAGCTGACTTACACTGAGAGTCTGGTAATCAGTTAGATTTACTGTTGGCACAAAGACACAAACAGCTGACGCTGCTTAGACAGTGAAATAATAAATTACAACAGTAACACCACGCAACATCATGAAGGACTGCACTGTGTAAAGAGAACAGACGAGTAAAAAAAAGAAAAACTCTGAATCCCAGAATGCACTGCATTTGTGATCATGTGACATCATGGATTCTCATTTACTCTTATTTGCTTTCTTTCCTCTCACTAAATTGTATAAAATATAGTCAAATAGTCTTTAAAACATGCTAAATTGTGTCTGCCATTGGTAAAACCTAAATGCGCCGCTAAAGCTAAAGCTAAAGTAGCCATTTTTGATTCCGTGTGTTTCCAACGTACCTTTTCCGTTTCTGACCAGTTATAGCAAACCTCTGGTTCTCATAAACAATTAATATTAGTGTATATGCTGCTTAAAAGAACAGGTGAGATCTAAAGGGGCTGCTAAAACAGCGCCGTAGTGCTAGTTTCCTTTGCTGACAACTTGAGCCGCTAATTCAGGATGTGACGTCACTAAGTCTGCCGTTCGTTCGCCATCTTGTGAGTATATAAATATTTTTGGTAATTTATGACCACATTCTATCTACCACTGCGCTCACCATGGTGCTCACAACTAACACAACACACACACACACACATACACATACACACACACACACACACATACAAACAATCTTTTGTCCAAAGATAAGTTATTGATTTCCAATTCAGAATATTATGAATTGAAACAGTAAATAATGTTTTAACCCTCGTTTCTGCTTACCATTGTAAACTGGTTGTTTTTAACACATTGCAGTTGTTTTTAGTGTAAAGCCAATTTGGCCTCATCCCAAATTCTTTCAGACAAGCCTGGTTTTCAAACATTTATATTCAAACTGGATTGTGATATAATTGCATCATTTTTATTGGTTATTTGTTCCTTTTTTCTGCTGCACTTGTACTTGTTAGCTTTTTTATTATTTTGTTTTTACTTAGTTTAGTTGAGTGTTTCTAGCTTAATGAGTTTGTTGACCAAAGTATTTTAACTGGAAGTTGAATTTATATTAATACATTTCTGTTTTGTTGAGAAGTTTGTATTTTTTTTTTTGCTCTTTGACAACATCAGTGCTGCATGTAATTATTCTTCTGTTGCTATTTATTATTAAACCTCGCCATGGAGGCATTTATATACCAAAAACTGAGACTAAAAAGTATGTGGTTATATTTCCTGATAATCACACAGAGGCCCTGACAAATTTAGTTAACAATTGCTTATGACTATTTGTTATTTAAAACCAAACCAAAACCAAAGCCATTGTTGCACAACACAGTTAATTATTCAGCATTACTTTGATGTTAATAAGCACATAAATCAGATTATGTTTTTACTCTATCGCACAACACTCCAATGGGACGTTTTCGGGGGTTTCTGTAGAAGAGTTTGATCCCACTTTGGGAAGTATTCTGCTTTGGTTAACCGCTACATGATGAGTAATGACTGGCCATAGTCGCATTTAGCTGGTGAAACTGTCAGAAAATGATGACGTAATGCTTTGAAGCAATTCGGCTTCCATAATGGCTGCTTCACCCTTTATATCTGGAGTTGTTGTGAGCTAATGTGTTTGGCATCAGATATACTGTTTCAGCTGTTCCACAGAAAGTCACATAGACTTGCCAGTCCACCAAAACCAAAGCTGTAAATATTACCAGTGAGAAAACAAGAAGCTATTCATCCAAATCTTATTTCTTATTCTTACATAGAAAGGAGTTAGTTACATATT
Organism: Poecilia formosa; assembly: GCF_000485575.1. NCBI lineage: Eukaryota > Metazoa > Chordata > Actinopteri > Cyprinodontiformes > Poeciliidae > Poecilia > Poecilia formosa. The sequence goes on along the minus strand of NW_006800300.1, from coordinate 209,006 downwards.
TAGCAATGATCTTTGATTTAATATGAAAGGAGTTTATTTGACACATAACCATAACTTGTATATAGAAAATTAAAGTAAGTTTGACACACTTATGTTTTAGAGGTGCCTGTGGGAGATTTTTTCTTATTCACAGTTGGAAAAAGTACTAAAATCTGTTTAAAAACATTATGAAGAATCAGAGTCTGCTTGTTCACACAAAGACAAAAAATCACTTTGATTTCATTTTGCTTTCAATGTAGATTAATTTTGACTATACATTTCTAAATTTGCAGGGTTAGTAAAGAAGGATTTACAATTTTTCTTAAGCAATGAGAGGTCAGACGTCTTGTAAATCACTTTAACGACTTCACAACCCCACATTGGTACTGATCCAACTTGATTTGTAAACCCTAGGATTTAATTAAAGTTTCAGCTTCCTCAGAAACTGGAGTCAAATGTTGTTTTCCGAAATGCGGTAAGCCAGTCACAGCTGACATCAAGATAACATTTCTTAGAAATTACAGGAACTTCACGGCCTGAAATCCACAGACACATACAATCTTTGTTTCAACGGATTTGTAAAGGACTTACGAACCCTTCAGCCGAATAACAATGTACTGGTGACTTCCACAGTAGGTACATGTAGCAACACACGCAGGCTACATGTCCGTCTTAGCTTGGAGATAAAAGCTACATTAGCTATGCTAATTTTGCTAGCTCGACAGTACTACAGTACTTACTACGGTAAATATCACTGATATTTATCTTGGTGTTATACAAAGGTAGGTAGAGTTCTCAAAAATTGTGATCTAGTAATAGATGACGTACTTATTGTTTTTACGTATGAACGAAGGGGAAGCTAGCTTGTGGCTTGTTTATTGTTGTCATAGTAACTCCATAGCGACTGCCTGCCAAGTCGGTTGTCCCTTTCAAAGTTCACGGAAGTGTGACGTCATATCAGAACCACGTTTCCCTACTTTAAATTACTCTGGTTTATTATTTATTTACTTATTATATTATTATATACTAGGTTAGCTTAGTAGCTTGGTTTTTCCTAAAAAACCAAACAAAACAAAAAAAATTCAAATATGATTTAAAATCATACGGTGGCCGAGTGGATATGTGCAATGCCATATATCAAAACAGTATTCCCAGGCCTGGAATTGATTTTATTTTCTGCACCTCTTCTTGCTTGATGTGGGGATTTTTCCCCCCCATCATACTTTAAGACTTCATATTTCCTTGGTATTCATTGTTGATCTGCTTCACATCTTTATTTAATGCACTTCTGTTTATAAAGCGCCAATTCTCAAGGAATCTCAAGACAAATAGGCTAATTTCAGCTCCAGTTAGACATTCAGTTTGATCCAGATTTAGTTTTTATCCGATTTACATGCAAGTACAGACACTTAATCTCAGTGAGAAAAAGCACATTTGCATAAAAGTACTTTGGTTGATTATTATTTCGAGCTGCTTAAACTCACAAATTCTTCCAAATTGTTCAAATAAATGCCTTCCTGCCTTTCTTCTGGTTCTGTTTTGCATAACCTCCGTGTCACTCTGGATTCCTTCCTTCTCATTTCAAGACCCAAGAGAGATTTTCTTGACTCACTTCCAGGAAACAGAAGAGTTCATTAGTTCAGTTTTTCCTCCTCTCTCTCTCAAATCCCCCAGACAATTCAAACACTGAAAACTCCTTTTTCCTCATTCTGTCTTTAAAATAATATAAAAAACTAAGAAACCTTAAAAAATTAGAAGCTACTCATTAGTTAAAGCACTAATTATCCCAGTGGGGGATCGCACTTATTTATGGGGTGCTCTTTATAAAGTCATGTGAGTTTTCATTCTTTAGCCATATTTTCACCATGGTGCTCATACATTTATAAATATTATTATCCTAAACATTTAAGTCACAAACTACATACTTACTTTACATATAGTTTTCAAATTAAATATTTAGTTAGTCAGGTAAATATTTAGATCCAAATTAAATATTTAGTTAGTCAGGTAAATATTTA